>NC_069507.1:209237059-209272059 GCF_027579735.1 Bombina bombina
GATAGAACATACAAATTTAAACAACATTACAATTTACTTCTATTATTTATTTTGCTTCATTTTTGAGATATCCTTATTTGAAGAAAAAGCAATGCATATGGTGAGCCAATCATATGAGACTTCTATGTGCAGCAACCAATCAGCAGCTACTGAGCATATCTAGATATGCTTTTCAGCAAAGAATATCAAGAGAATAAAACAAATTAGATAATAGAAGTAAATTAGAAAGATGTTTAAAAATGCATGCTCTTTCTAAATAATGAAATAAAAAATGTGGGTATCATGGCCCTTTAACTGCAATGTTTAACAATGCATAAAAATCACACACTCTTGCAATTTTGAAAATTGCAAGACAAAAACATTGCGATTAATCGCATCATGCAATTAATCGCACAGCCCTAGAGGCCCATTTATCAAGCTCCGAATGGAGCTTGAGGGCCCGTGTTTCTGGCGAGTCTAAAGACCACTGCTCCATAACCCTGTCTGCCTGCTCTGATGAGGCGGACAGAGATCGCCATAGTTCAACCCGATCGAGTACGATCGGGTTGATTGACACCACCCTGCTGGCGGCCGATTGGCCGCGAGTCTGCAGGGGGCGGCGTTGCACCAGCAGCTCACAAGAACTACTGGTGCAATGCTGAATACGGAGAGCGTATTGTTCTCCGCATTCAGCAAGGTCTGTCCGTTCTGATCCGCACTGTCGGATCAGGTCCGACAGACATTAGATAAATAGGCCTACTAATGTATACATTCTCTATCATGAGCCATGTATTCTAATATAACCAGTTTTAGATTCAATGAAATGTGTTTTTTAAACTAATCTCACAAAATAAAACCTTTAAAAAATTGTTGCATTCATAAAGGTTTGCACTCGCCTTTCTTCAAAGCAGCAAAATGAATGAAGCCACATCTATGTCAACACTATTAAAGGGACATGAAACCCCCAAATGTTTCATTCATTATTCAGATACAGCATACAATTTAAAAAAAGGTTCCAATTTACTTCTATTATAAAGTTTGCTTAATTCTCTTGGTATTCTTTATTGAAGAAGCAGCAACGCATTAATGGGAGATAGCTGAACACATCTGTAAGCCAACGAAAGACGTAGATTTGCAACCACCAATCAGCGGCTAACTCTAAGCTCCTGAGCATACCTAAGTATGATTTTCAACAAAGTAGAGCAAAGCAAATTAGATAATAGAAGTAAAGTAAAAATATGTTTAAAATGGTGTGCTCTATCTGAGAAATTTTTTTGTTTTAATGTCATTTTATCTTCTAGCCTTATAGAATGACCACTCTCCAGGATACGAGCATCTCAAAATGTTTCAAAAACATTACAATACAAATGAATAAAAACATAAAACTACTTCTATAAAACAGTCCAATCTTACATTAGCACAAAAAAAAACTTTATATCTCTGACATAGCGAGACACTACCATGTGCTGATATACTAGAGGCAATTGCGCCTATGTAGATTCTGCATGCTGGATTGCAGTTAAGGTGAAAAATCCCAACCAGTCAGATCCTCATCCGTGTCTGTGAGATTACTGAGACAAATTACATTCATTCAGCAGCATTGCTTTTAGGTACCAAAAGGACATACAAATATTTAAAGGGACAGTCTAGTCCAAAATAAACTTTCATGATTCAGATAGGGCATGTCATTTTAAACAACTTTTTAATTTACTTTTATCACCAATTTTGCTTTGTTCTTTTGGTATTCGTAAAAGCTAAACCTATGAGGTTTATATGCTAATTTCTTAGACCTTGAAGGCTGCCTCTTATAGGAATGCATTTTGACAGTTTTTCACCACTAGAGGGTGTTAGTTCATGTGAGTCATATAGATAACACTGTGCTCATGCACGTGGAGTTACCTAGGAGTAAGCTCTGATTGGTTAAAATGCAAGTCTATCGAAAGAACTGTAATAAGGAGGCAGTTTGTAGAGGCTTAGATACAAGGTAATCACAGAGGTACAAAGTATATTAATATAAAAGTGTTGGTTATGCAAAACTAGAGAATGGGTAATAAAGGGATTATCTATCTTTTAAAACAATAAAAATTCTGGTGTAGACTGTCCCTTTAATAATACGGTCATTTTCTATATTATTGAAATGAAAGAAATGTAGAGAATATTAAGGTTTGTTATAATTACCTAGCCTTAGGATTTAAACATATCTTATTCATGATCTAGCCTGTATATTCTAGTGAAGGATTCAGGTGATATTTTGTTGCTTCGACTAGCTCAAGTTGCGGTTTAAATTGACAGGTAATGTTCTTATGGTTCAGTCTCCCTCATATTCAATTGTAGATTTGTGCACTGATTAAATACAATGATTATTTGCTATAGTGTTTTGTTTAAGCAATAAAGTATGAAATAGCTATAAAACTTTCACCTGCAATATGGGCGTGGACTATATCTTCCATAATCACATAAAAGGAAGTGGAAGAAAGCTATCAATAGCCCGGTTGAAGCCCCATAAGCACTGTGAGACTGGGGGGTGAAACGCGCCTAGGCTGTATCTCAAGCTGCGCAGGAATGGTTCTGGACACACGCTTATCAATGTACAGCTTGGAGTGGAGCTGCATCTACCTTGAATTCCTTAATTGGTGAGACTCCCACATATGTTGTCACAGCTGCAACGCCTGGATAGAGGTTGTTTGGCTATTTGTGAATTGAATGCAAGGTGGTGGTGAGTCTCACAGGAAGCGGTTCCCTGTTTAAAACTTAGAAGAAAAATACTACTTACAGTATCCTGTGGATATTGCCGAATACTTGTAAAAATTTAACTTAAGTATCATCTGTCCAATATTGAGCGCAACTTGGCTCACAGATACCCTTAATGAAGGGCAAAAAGGATACACATGTATATCATGTTCTCAAACTGACCTCTATGTTCAAGACTGTACGGGCCACATCTAGCCCCTTTATATTGCATCACACTTTGGGGCCTATTTATCAAATGTCTATCTGACATGATCCGATCAGCGGATCGTGTCCAACAGACATCGCTGAATGCGGACAGCATTACGCTCTCCACATTCAGCATTGCACCAGCAGTTCTTGTAAACTGCTGGTGCAACGCCGCCCCCTGCAAATTTGCGGGCAATCGGCCACTAGCAGGGGGTGTCAATCAAATACGATCGGGTTGATTTCCAGCGATGTGTGTCCGCCGCCTCAGAGCAGTCGAACAGGTTATGGAGCAGCGTTCTTTAGACATGGGGCTTCAAGCTCCATACTAGCTTGATAAATATGCCCCTGTGTATCAGCTTATGTCTGAAATTTTGTCACTTTACGTGTTTTGATACATTGTTCTGTCTTGCATAGGAGCGCCATAGCATAGATCCCGGTGGTATTTCCTCGCCAGCTAATTTCCCTTCCGCCTTGGTTGGGGCTGGTAGAGGTCGGGTGTTGCTTGTCTCTTCCCCCTGATTTATTTATCTTGAATCTGCGTGTGCACACTGATATGGGGATAACATCCTGCTTGACACCCGTCCAGGCATTATCCTATTGTGGAGCCTGGTTTTTGCTGTGGTGTTGTTGTCCCTCTTACGATGAAACATATGCAGTGCCTTTCCTGCTTGTTTTTAACTCGTATAATTTGTAAATATTGCTAAATAATAATAATATATTGTTGGATATGTATATTGTGCATTTGGGGATGTGTTACATTCCGCTACTGAGACATGCATTTTTTTACT
The DNA here is from genome assembly GCF_027579735.1 of Bombina bombina. Taxonomy (NCBI): domain Eukaryota; kingdom Metazoa; phylum Chordata; class Amphibia; order Anura; family Bombinatoridae; genus Bombina; species Bombina bombina. Next base: position 209,240,764 of record NC_069507.1, read on the forward strand.
GTCAATTATGAAAATGTTAAATAAATTTTGGACTTTAAATTAAAAGACGTGCTGAAATCCCTGTCTTTATTTTTAGAACTCCTTAGTATTTTAGGCGTTCTAGCTCATCTCATCTGCAGGTGAGCTCCTTTTTGTATTTTTTTTTTTTTTTAAAGTGTTTATTTATTATTAACGTACACACAGTCATCTTATTGCAAACTCTGTGGCAGGGATACAAACAATGTTCTTTACAGAGATGAGACAAATATTATCAAATCTTAAAGCATTTAAGCTAACAACAATCATTTTTAAACGAGAAAAAAGACAAAACTTAAATATAGCAGATACAATGGTGTCCCTAGGGTCTCTGTATTAGTAATATGTGGCAAAAAATAAAAAAATATAGGCTATGTATCACGTAATTTTTGAATTTTCCTGTAGAATGAATGAGGCTAATCTCTGTAAGGATGTAAATACATGTATACCTGTCCTAGAACAGGTTAAACATACTTTTTAATGGTGTCAATACGAGGGGGGAACGGGAGTGAAGAAGGGTAGAGGGAGAGGACGAGGAAGGAAAAAAGAAAAAAAAAAAGAAAAAAAAAAAAAAAGAAGAAACCGAGGAAAAGAATCTACAGTGCCCCCCAACCCTCTCTGCTCTCTCTCTAATCGGCCCAACATGCTGGGTATCTGCCCGCGTTAATCAATTCAAGAATGTAAGCCGATTGGCTAAGAGGCTTAATTAATTGCTGCTGAGCCAGTGGCGGAAGTGACAATATTACTACACCCCATTTATCTAGGAATCTCTTTATATGGGACTCATTGTACTTATATATTGCATATTGTTCCACCATACATTGTTTCAATACTTCTTTTTTAAATTTTATGAACGGAGGTATTTTTAGAACTCCTTAGTATTTTAGGCGTTCTAGCTCATCTCATCTGCAGGTGAGCTCCTTTTTGTATTTTTAATAGTTACAGTACATCTACAGAATCCCTTTTGCAATTAGATTTCCAATGTGCTGCAATTGTAAATATTGTTTTTCCTCATTGCTAGTGGTTCTCTTTTGCTGTGTAAAATATCCTGTATTGGGTCATTTAACACAGCTATGGGTCAATTGCAAAATAGTTGACTTCAGTGATCATAATCCACCAAGCACAAGTAATCTAATAAATATTGACAACAAAATAAACCCATCCAATTCAACAGCCAAAGGCACTTGATAAATGCTATGCTCCCACAGATCAACTGATAACACACATTAAATAAACGATAACTATGGGCCAGATTACAAGTGGAGAGTTAATTTATTGCGCACCCGGGCAAATTTGCCTGTTTGCAAGCACGCAATAAATAACCAGTCATTACAAGTGAGCTAGCGGTATCAATTAGTGCTTATAAAATTAACCAGAGATCAGATCTCTGGTTAACTTTATAAATGTGCCCCAAATCCCCCCACCCAAAATACAGTGGTGTGTATTTTATGAAAAAAATAAAAATGGCATCATTGTTATTTTTTAATAAAATAACTGCACCAGGCAGTTTAGGGGGGCTAAAGTTAGCGGGTGTGGGGGCGAGGCTGAGTTCGCATTGCGCCTCGACAGACTGAATGGAGGACTTGCGATGCCAGACATTGAGATATATAACCTAATTTGCGTTGGTAAAATAGCACTTGACTGGATAGTAAGAGGAAATTATTATTCCTCAATAGAATTAGAGGAAATATTGTGTTTCCCTTACTCCCCTATAGCTTTACTTCACTTCCATGCTGATAAATCCCCCACAAAAATAAAACAATTGAAAAGAATACATAACGTAATAGTAGCATGGAATAAATTAAACAAGCTCCTGGACTCTGAGTCCTCATATTCAAAATATTTGCACTTGGTAGGTAACCCCCGGTTTTATACCAGCATTAAACTCTAAAAATGTTAATGATTGGTCAGTAAAAGGGCTCAAAAATGTCTTCCAATTGGTGGACCAAACTACAAGAAATTGTAAAAGCTTTGAAACATTAAAAAGGGAATTTGGATTAATAAACAAGGATTTTTACGCCTATCTACAGGTGCGTCACTACTTGCAACAACTGTTACCCAATAATATGATAGAAGGAACAATGGATGTTCTAGAGCCGGTTCTAAAACGATTTAATTCCGGGAAATATGCAATATCCCTATTCTATAAGATAGTTATATCTTCATTGGGTTCAAGAAATCTATATTTTATAGCTAATAATTGGCAAATGAATCCGGAAAGAATTAAGGAAAGTTTTAAGGCATTAGACCTAGCAACAATCTCCATCTCTTGGAGAGAAACCCACGCAAAACTTATTAATAAAGCATATATTACTCCGGCCGTAAAGGCAAGATGGTCAGTAACAGGAATATCTTGCCCTAAATGTAAGAGGCTAAGAGTAGATCTACACCATTATTTTTGGGAATGCATTAAGATTAAAAGATTTTGGCTGAAGGTTAATGCTTGGTATAATAGAATCAATCTTACTAATATTCAGATGACAGAAGAAATTATTTTCTTCTTCGCTAAGGAAGGACATCCTTTTAAGAATGTACATCAGCTAAATAGTATAATTATAATAAGCAGGTTGCTGATTTTAAAATATTGGAAGTCTAATAAAGCCCCCAGTCTGAGAGAACTCAAACAAATATTATATAACCAAATTATTCTGGAACAGATGGATATCTCTGTTACCTCTGAAGTCCTCATAAATAGGTTTGTTAAGAAATGGAAAAATATAATTTTAGAGCTCTCAGAAGAAAATCAACAACAACTAATTGCACCATTTAGGGGGCCCGCTTTTTCTTTCTTTTGAAACAGCAAATAATGAATTATATGGATAAACAGATAAACCAAGAAATTGAGGAAGGAGAGGATATACATATATATATATATATATATATATTTTTTTTTTTTTTAATTTTTGTTTTGTGCCTTTGTGTTTGTTCGGTTTTACAAAATTTAATAAAATAGTCAACAGTATAAAAGTGTATTAAGAGTAGAGGGTCTATTGCATTACAAGTGTTAAGCTCAGCACTTAAAGAGTGTGTCTTAATCTAAGATCCTTTGTGATGCTCTCTCTACTATATGTTTATTCTCGTGGAAATTTTCTTAAGTAAAAACTTATGGTATTATTTTGTACATGTAATTCCACGATGTTAGTGGAACAGAAATATTTGATTTCAATGTAACTTACGAACGCTGTAAGAATTTGTTCTGTTTTTGTTTTGACAATTTTGTTATACTGTTGAATTATAAATAAATAATAATAAAAAAAAAAAAACTTTATAAATGTGCCCCAAATCCCCCCACCCAAAATACACTGGTGTGTATTTATGAAAAAAATAAAAATGGCAGCATTTTTATTTTTTAATAAAATAACTGCACCAGGCAGTTTTGGGGGGCTAAAGTTGGCGGGTGTGGGCGAGGCTGAGTTCGCATTGCTGCTAACTTGTAATACCAGCGCACATTTGTGTGCGCTGGTATTACTCAGTGGAGTGCAAATATCGCTTTTGCGTAAGTGATATTTTGCACTCCACTTGTAACCTATCCTTATATCAGATACAAATCTGCAATGCTCTAACACAAAAATAATATAGTGGTGCCCATTCCAAAAACACTGACAGCACTATCTAATGACAATTTAATTACACCAAATAACAAGCCATACTTTTTTACTGTTACTCCTGCAGGATATAGAAAGGGTGTAGGAGGATATTTGCAGCTTAATCTAAAGTAAGACTTTAAGATCAAAAAGGTGTAGACTGTCCCTTTTAAGCAAAAAAAAAAAAGAGATATATATATACTGATTATTTGTACTCTCAGCAAAAATATTTTTTTAATCATTTGTTATTCATTCTAGCCTTTTACAAAGCCATAGAAAAAATGTGAATATATTATCCTGAAGAATCCTGCTTTATATCCAAAGCAATAATTATTATTACAAAACCTTAGCATTGTTATAGTACCGGGAAGGTATAAGTTCATATCATATACAGTAATGTTATAAAATTCCAGTTAATGTACTCTGTGCAGTAGAATTATTCACTATTGAATAATTGACTATTCTAAAGCGTTGCATTCAGCCATTTACTGAAATCAAGACCTTCAGAGACAAAGGTTTATACAGTTGATTATCTTACAGAACATAACCACAGATATTTTCTTTTAATGTGAAAACTCTTAATCTCAAAAATAGAAGGAACTTGAAATGTTTCTAAATGCACTTGAATCAAAATTAAATAGACATAGAACTAAAAATGTTTGTATGCATTTAGGTTCAGTAAAACGTGTTTAAATTCAAAGTAAAACTAACAGGATTTAGACAACGGTACGCAGACTCTGCTTACAGACAGACAGGAACACAACAGAAAAGTTTGGTTTATTCAGCAAAGGGGCATCCGTTTTTAAAAAAAACAAAGCACTATAATAATACATTTCTAAACATTCTTTTTTTATATGGAACTGATACATTTTTTGAGTATCAAGTTTCTTTAAAGAAATGTTCTAGTTTAAAAATGAAATGCTGTTTTAATAGAGGATTTTATTTTTATACAAACTATTTAGTATTTGTTTAACCATTTATTATTATTATTATCATACTTTATTTATGAAGCGCCAACATATTCTGCAGCGCTGTCCATGGGTACAATTCAGTTAAATAAAATAATAATATAAAACTTGTAAGAGACAAGACAAAATTTGACGAACACATACAGGAGGAATTGAAGGCCCTATTCCAGTGGGAACTTACATTCTAGAAGCATTTAAAAAGGTTTAAACAAATAATTAAATCTTAGTATCCAGGATTTGATTGTTGAAGTTGTTTTATGTCTGTTCCAATCACTGGCACAATGTTCATCTAAAAAATGATTTAATAAAAGAACATTGGTACATTTGAGAGTAGATAGGAACAAATAGGTAATCTAGCCTATAGTCAAAAAATCAAATTATAAATATGTTTTTTAACCATGGTATATTTTATTGAGTACATATTTACACATTCCAGCATATGTGATAAAAACCTAATGAATACCTAATTCAAGTGGAGCGCTAATTAATGCTCCTGCTCGAGCGTTAATTGTGCTAGAAGAAAACTTTTTTGCGAACGTCGGGTTGTGCTTGTATTGTGAGTTGAAAGTAAACTGTTTTCGCTTGCAAGCTAACCCGAGGAGCTCAAAAAGCCGAACTTATAATATCGCGTGAGCGTTCACCTATTCCCCTATAGAAGTCAATGGAGAAAATAAACACCCCACTCTCACGCAAACCCGATCACATATTCTCATGTGCACTAACCAGACATGACAATATGAATACTTCACATTCCAAACAGAATATGTATTTTTTATTAATAAAATACATACTTCTACATATATCTGTTGCTATTTTTGTACAATATATACAGTATATATATATATATATACAGGTGGCCCTCGTTTTACAACGGTTCAATTTACACCGTTTCAGAATAACAACCTTTTTTTCCAGTCATGTGACTGCTATTGAAAAGCATTGAGAAGCAGTGCATGTATTAAAATAGCCAGTAGGTGGAGCTGTCCGCTTGTGTTGCAGCAAAGCCAAGCAAGCTGAAATTAATCAGTTTAACCAGACCTGAGCTATCAAGCAGATTTCAAAGGAACAAGATCTTCCTGTCTATAAATCAGTCCAGATTGGAACGCATAGAAAGAACTGTTTGCAGAAAAATGCAAGTGAAGTCTGTGTTGTGTGATTATTTTATTAGGTTTATAATGCTGTTTAGCAAATGTTTTTGTTTATTTAACTTAGTTTAATTATATATTCTGTGTTGTGTGATTATTTTATTAGGTTTATAATGCTGTTTAGCATTTAAAGTCTTCATTTCAAAGCTTTAAATATAATGTATTAGGTGTTACTTATGACAATTTTGAGAGGGGCCTGGAACCTATCTCCCTCACTTCCCATTGACTTACATTAAAAACTGGGTTTCAATTTACAACGGTTTCGATTTACAACCATTCCTTCTGGAACCTAACCCCGGCATAAACTGAGGGCTACCTGTACAGGGAGTGCAAAATTATTAGGCAAGTTGTATTTTTGAGGATTCATTTTATTATTGAACAACAACCATGTTCTCAATGAACCCAAAAAACTCATTAATATCAAAGCTGAACAGTTTTGGAAGTAGTTTTTAGTTTGTTTTTAGTTATAGCTATTTTAGGGGGATATCTGTGTGTGCAGGTGACTATTACTGTGCATAATTATTAGGCAACTTAACAAAAAACAAATATATACCCATTTCAATTATTTATTTTTACCAGTGAAACCAATATAACATCTCAACATTCACAAATATACATTTCTGACATTCAAAAACAAAACAAAAACAAATCAGTGACCAATATAGCCACCTTTCTTTGCAAGGACACTCAAAAGCCTGCCATCCATGGATTCTGTCAGTGTTTTGATCTGTTCACCATCAACATTGCGTGCAGCAGCAACCACAGCCTCCCAGACACTGTTCAGAGAGGTGTACTGTTTTGCCTCCTTGTAAATCTCACATTTGATGATGGACCACAGGTTCTCAATGGGGTTCAGATCAGGTGAACAAGGAGGCCATGTCATTAGATTTTCTTCTTTTATACCCTTTCTTGCCAGCCACGCTGTGGAGTACTTGGATGCGTGTGATGGAGCATTGTCCTGCATGAAAATCATGTTTTTCTTGAAGGATGCAGACTTCTTCCTGTACCACTGCTTGAAGAAGGTGTCTTCCAGAAACTGGCAGTAGGACTGGGAGTTGAGCTTGACTCCATCCTCAACCCGAAAAGGCCCCACAAGCTCATCTTTGATGATACCAGCCCAAACCAGTACTCCACCTCCACCTTGCTGGCGTCTGAGTCGGACTGGAGCTCTCTGCCCTTTACCAATCCAGCCACGGGCCCATCCATCTGGCCCATCAAGACTCACTCTCATTTCATCAGTCCATAAAACCTTAGAAAAATCAGTCTTGAGATATTTCTTGGCCCAGTCTTGACGTTTCAGCTTGTGTGTCTTGTTCAGTGGTGGTCGTCTTTCAGCCTTTCTTACCTTGGCCATGTCTCTGAGTATTGCACACCTTGTGCTTTTGGGCACTCCAGTGATGTTGCAGCTCTGAAATATGGCCAAACTGGTGGCAAGTGGCATCTTGGCAGCTGCACGCTTGACTTTTCTCAGTTCATGGGCAGTTATTTTGTGCCTTGGTTTTTCCACACGCTTCTTGCGACCCTGTTGACTATTTTGAATGAAACGCTTGATTGTTCGATGATCACGCTTCAGAAGCTTTGCAATTTTAAGAGTGCTGCATCCCTCTGCAAGATATCTCACTATTTTTTTACTTTTCTGAGCCTGTCAAGTCCTTCTTTTGACCCATTTTGCCAAAGGAAAGAAAGTTGCCTAATAATTATGCACACCTGATATAGGGTGTTGATGTCATTAGACCACACCCCTTCTCATTACAGAGATGCACATCACCTAATATGCTTAATTGGTAGTAGGCTTTCGAGCCTATACAGCTTGGAGTAAGACAACATGCATAACGAGGATGATGTGGTCAAAATACTCATTTGCCTAATAATTCTGCACTCCCTGTATATATATATATATATATATATATATATACACAATTATATATAGGAATAGATACAGGAAGGAATATCTATTTAAAAATACATATAACATATTCTGCTATGTGCAGAACATTGGAATGTGTAATATTTACAGTAAATACACAGTATACCACTTTATTAAAAATAAATATTGCATAAATATGTTTTTTTACATGTTTTCATCTACTTAACTGCAAAGGGCTCCAATGCACATATATATTTCTAATAGAAGACATTTAAATTAGGTTTGAAAACTGTTTATTTTACTAGTAAATTATTTTCTTTAAATTTTAAGGAAGAATATTTTATTGCTCAAATATAAAAAAAATAATCATACATGGCTGTCAAGCTGGTGTGTCAAATGTTTCAACTAATGTAAGGCTGCACAGACTGCAAACCCACTTTTGTTTGAAAATCCATTATCCTTCTCAAGGGAATAAGATGCTAAACAACCGTTTTGTGACCTAATGGCATATATTGATCAGTACAGTACAGTCCATTCACTCTAGATTTAGTAATAGATTCTAGAAATAACTTACACCTAGATTACGAGTTTTGCGCTAAACAGGGTGCAAAACTAACGCAAAAAAGTTGTGTTATTTCACTCTCTATAGCACTGAAATTACAAGTTACTGAAAAGCCTCCTTGTGCGTGCGATATGGTGGCGTTAAGCTCCATACCGCACAAAATCCAAGGGCTGATTTGAAGTGCTTGTGCACTCTATCCCCCATAGACATCAATGGGGAGACAGTGTTAGAAAAAACCTAACACCTGAAGTGCAGAATGAAAAATCTCCGAAACGCAGCCCCATTGATGTCTATGGGGAATAAAAGTTACGTTTAAACGTAACACCCTTACATAAACCCCAAGTCTAAACACCCCTAATCCGCCGCCCCTGACATCACCAACACCTAAATAAACTTATTAACCCCTAATTCGTCACTCTCCGACATCGCCGCCACTAATAAAAAGCTATTAACCCCTAATCCGCCGCTCCCCGACATCGCCGCCACTAAATAAAATGATTAACCCCTAAACCTCCGCCCTCCCATATCGCTGCTACTAAATAAACCTATTAACCCCTAAACCTCCGGCCCCTACATAGCCTCTGCTAAATAAACCTATTAACCCCTAAACCCCCAGCCCCCCACATCGCTGCCACTAAATAAACCTATTAACCCCTAAACCGCCAGCCCCCCTAATTGCAAAACACTAAATTAAACTATTAACCCCTATGCCTAACATCCCCCTAACTTTAAATTAAAATTACATTATAACTATCTTAAAATAAATAAAAACTTACCTGTGAAATAAACTATAAATTAAACTAACATTACTTTTCTAATAAAATAAAAAAATACTACCAATTAAAAACCTAAATTACAAATTTTAAAAAACCTAACACTACGAAAAAAATAAAAAAATCTAAAATTTAAAAAAATAATAAACACTAAATTACAAAAAAATAAAAAACACTAAGCTTACAAAAAATAATAAACAAAATTATCAAAAATAAAAACAATTACACCTAATCTAATAGCTCTATAAAAATAAAAACAACCCCTAGCCTACTATAAACTACCAATAGCCCTTAAAAGGGCCTTTTGTAGGGCATTGCCCTAAGTTAAACAGCTCTTTTACCTGTAAAAAAAATACAAAGTCCCCACAACAGTAAAACCCACCACCCAACCAACCCCTCAAAATAAAAAAACCTAACTCTAAAAAATCCTAAACTACTCATTGCCGCTATGGGCATTCGGCTCTTTTTCACTGCCATTAAAAGGGCATTCAGCTCTTTTCCAAGTGCCCATCTCTAATCTAAAAAAAACCCCCACCCAAATAAAAAAAAACAAAAAAAAAACACTAACCCAAGAATATCTACTCACGGTTCCTGAAGTCCGGACATCCATCTCCATCCAGGCGGCAAGAAGTCTTCATCCAGGTAGCGACACCTTCATCCATCTCTGGGACCTCTTCTATCTTCATCCCGGCAGCACGGAGCGGAGCTATCCTGGAAGTGGATCCCATCCTGCAAGGAGCGTCCTCTTCATACGGTCACCGCAGTACACTGAAGTTGAATGCAAGCTAGCCGTTTCAAAATGGCGTACCTTGCATTCCTATTGGATGATTTGATTCTTCAAATTAAAATCAGCCAATAGGATGAGAGCTTCTGAAATCCTATTGGCTGTTCAAAGCAGCCAATAGGATGAGAGTTACTGAAATCCTATTGGCTGATTTGAACGGCTACCTTGCATTCAACTTCAGTGTACGGCGGTGACCGTATGAAGAGGACACTCCTTGCAGGATGGGATCCACTTCCAGGATAGCTCCATTACTGTTGTGGGGACTTTGTATTCTTTTACAGGTAAAAGAGCTGTTTAACTTAGGGCAACTTCTTGCCACCTGTATGGAGATAGATGTATAGAATTCAGGAACCATGAGTAGATATTCTGGGGTTAGTGTTAGGTTTTTGTGGGGGGGTTTTGGGTGGGTTTATTTTTAGATTAGGTATGGGTACTTGGAAAAGAGCTGAATGCCATTTTAAGGGCAGTTAGGTTTTATTATTGTGGGGGGGGGTTGGTTGTGTGCTGGTTTTTACTGTTGTGGGGACTTTGTATTTTTTTACAGGTGAAAGAGCTGTTTAACTTAGGGCAATGCCCTACAAAAGGCCCTTTTAAGGGCTATTGGTAGTTTATTGTAGGCTAGGGGGTGTTTTTATTTTGGGGGGCTTTTTAATTTTTATAGGGCTATTAGATTAGGTGTTATTGATTTTATTTTTGATAATTTCGTTTATTATTTTTTTGTAAGCTTAGTGTTTTTTATTTTTCGTAATTTAGTGTTTATTATTTTTTGTAATTTTAGATTTTTTTATTTTTTTCGTAGTGTATTTGTAATTTAGGTTTTTAATTGGTAGTATTTTTTATTTTATTAGAAAAGTAATATTAGTTTTATTTATAGTTTAATGTTAGGTTTATTTTTTTTTTACAGGTAAGTTTTTATTTATTTTAAGATAGTTATATTTTAATTTTAATTTAAAGTTAGGGGGTGTTAGGTTTAGGGGTTAATAGGTTTAGTTTAGTAGTTACGATGTGGGGAGCTGGAGGTTTAGGGGTTAATACTTTATTATAGAGTTGGCGATGCGGGGGGCAGCAGTTTAGGGGTTAATAGGTTTATTTAGGTGTTGGCGATGTCGGGGAGCAGCGGATTAGGGGTTAATAACTTTTATTAGTGTCTGCGATGTCGGGGAGCGGTGGTTTAGGGGTTAATATATTTAAATAAGTGTTGGCGATGTGGGTGGGCAGCAGATTAGGGGTTAATAACTTTATTTAAAAGATGCAATGTAGGTGGGCGGCAGATTAGGGGTTAATAAGTTTTAAATAGTGTTTGCGATGCGGGAGGGTGGCGGTTTAGGGGTTAATAGATAGTTTATGGGTGTTAGTGTACTTTGTAACACTTTAGTTATGAGTTTTGTGAAATGCCAATGTGGAAAACACTTTGCATTGGTGAAGAACTAACAAAGATAAATATCCCACTTTGGTGAAATTGGCAAAACCATACTTATGCATCTCAAGCACTTCAACACCATCTGAGTGCCTCTTCTCTTTGCCTCAGGAAATATAGCTGCAAACAGAGAACCAGCCTTAGCAAGAAGCATGTGGACTTGTTGAGATTTTTGCATTTCAATGCAAAGTTTCTGAAAGAGTGAATAACAGAATGTTATTAACCGTGATAGTCTAACTGTTTCTAGTTCTACCTCTTATCAAACAGTTTGTGGTTTTATTTTGCTTAATTATAAAACTGTGTTCTGCTGCTTAAAAATTGGACAAACAGTTGTGTTAATGTAAAGTTTTAGTCTGAAGTTTATATATGTAACACTCAGTATGTGGATTTTATTTAAAATATAGGAAACAATTATTGATTTTCTTTTTTATCCGATTAGTCGATTAATCGAAAAAATAATCGGCCGATTAATCAACTATGAAAATAATTGTTAGTTGTAGCCCTATTGAACTAGTGACCAGTATGAGAGAGTGTGAGAGCGACAACACCAAATGTAACACTCCTGCTCCTCATTCACACCTTAGACCTTGTAACACTAATGAGTCACATGACACTGAGGAGGGAAAATGGCTAATTAGGCCCAATTTTGAAATTTCCACTCAGGGGTGTACTCAGTTTTGTTGCCAACGGTTTAGACATTAATGGGTGTGTGTTGAGTTATTTTTAGGGGACAGCAAATTTACACTGTTATACAGGCTGTACACTCACTACTTTACATTGTAGCAAAGTGTCATTTCTTCAGTGCTGTCACATGAAAAGATATAATAAAATATTTACAAAAATGTGAGGGGTGTACTTACTTTTTGTGAGATACTGTATGCAGCACTGTATAATTAATGCAGAGTTCCTATACATTGATAACATATATGCTGCACTGTATAATTAATGCAGAGTTCCTATACATTGATAACATATATGCAGCACTGTATAATTAATGCAGAGTTCCTATACATTGATAACATATATGCAGCACTGTATAATTAATGCAGAGTTCCTATACATTGATAACATATATGCAGCACTGTATAATTAATGCAGAGTTCCTATACATTGATAACATATATGCAGCACTGTATAATTAATGCAGAGTTCCTATACATTGATAACATATATGCAGCACTGTATAATTAATGCAGAGTTCCTATACATTGATAACATATATGCTGCACTGTATAATTAATGCAGAGTTCCTATACATTGATAACATATATCCAGCACTGTATAATTAATGCAGAGTTCCTATACATTGATAACATATATGCTGCACTGTATAATTAATGCACAGTATCTATACACTGATAACATATATTCTGCACTGTATAATTAATGCACAGTATCTATACACTGATAACATATACGCTGCACCGTATAATTAATGCAGAGTATCTATACACTGATAACATATATGCTGCACCGTATAATTAATGCAGAGTATCTACACACACTAATAACATATATGCTGCACCGTATAATTATTGCAGAGTGCCTGCACACTGATAACATATATGCTGCAGTGTATAATTAATGCAGAGTTCCTATACACTGATAACATATATGCTGCACTGTATAATTAATGCACAGTATCTATACACTGATAACATATATGCTGCACCATATAATTATTGCAGAGTGCCTGCACACTGATAACATATATGCTGCAGTGTATAATTAATGCAGAGTTCCTATACACTGATAACATATATGCTGCACTGTATAATTAATGCACAGTATCTATACACTGATAACATGTATGCTGCACCGTATAATTATTGCAGAGTGCCTACACACTGATAACATATATGCTGCACTGCATAATTAATGCAGAGTACCTATACACTGATAACATATATGCTGCACTGTATAATTAATGCAGAGTACCTATACACTGATAACATATATGCTGCACCGTATAATTAATGCAGAGTATCTATACACTGATAACATATATGCTGCACCGTATAATTAATGCAGAGTATCTACACACACTAATAACATATATGCTGCACCGTATAATTATTGCAGAGTGCCTGCACACTGATAACATATATGCTGCAGTGTATAATTAATGCAGAGTTCCTATACACTGATAACATATATGCTGCACTGTATAATTAATGCACAGTATCTATACACTGATAACATATATGCTGCACCGTATAATTATTGCAGAGTGCCTGCACACTGATAACATATATGCTGCAGTGTATAATTAATGCAGAGTTCCTATACACTGATAACATATATGCTGCACTGTATAATTAATGCACAGTATCTATACACTGATAACATATATGCTGCACCGTATAATTATTGCAGAGTGCCTACACACTGATAACATATATGCTGCACTGCATAATTAATGCAGAGTACCTATACACTGATAACATATATGCTGCACTGTATAATTAATGCAGAGTACCTATACACTGATAACATATATGCTGCACCGTATAATTAATGCAGAGTATCTATACACTGATAACATATATGCTGCACCGTATAATTAATGCAGAGTATCTACACACACTAATAACATATATGCTGCACTGTATAATTATTGCAGAGTGCCTGCACACTGATAACATATATGCTGCAGTGTATAATTAATGCAGAGTTCCTATACACTGATAACATATATGCTGCAGTGTATAATTAATGCAGAGTTCCTATACACTGATAACATATATGCTGCACTGTATAATTAATGCACAGTATCTATACACTGATAACATATATGCTGCACCGTATAATTATTGCAGAGTGCCTACACACTGATAACATATATGCTGCACTGCATAATTAATGCAGAGTACCTATACACTGATAACATATATGCTGCACTGTATAATTAATGCAGAGTACCTATACACTGATAACATATATGCTGCACTGTATAATTAATGCAGAGTACCTATACACTGATAACATACATGCTGCACTGTATAATTAATGCAGAGTACCTATACACTGATAACATATATGCTGCACTGTATAATTAATGCAGAGTACCTTTTATTCGGTAGATTCGAATGGATTCGGATGGCCGTCTATTCCACTAGTATTTTACAGTATACTAGTGTAATACACAGCGTATTCAACTTAACACTGACCGAAATTCCGAATCGATTCGAACCGAATCGAACCGAACCGAATTTCCCACGAATCCGAAAGAATCTGAATGAATCCAAAACAAATTCATTCGATTTTTTCCGAATTCGATTTGGTTCGGTCCAAAACGAAATTCGGACGAATTTTGTCAAATTCGGAGATTCAGATCAATTTGAATTCCGAATTGCGGTAGTGCCGAATCTACCGAATAAATCCGAATCGATTCAATTTTATTTGGTAGATTCGGATGGATTCGGATGGCCGTCTATTACACTAGTATTTTACAGTATACTAGTGTAATACACAGCGTATCCAACTTAACACTGACCGAAATTCAGAATCGATTCGAACCAAATCGAACCGAACCGAATTTCCCACGAATCCGAAAGAATCAGAATGAATCCGAAACGAATTCATTCGATTTCTTCCAAATTCGAATCGATCCGAACCGAAATTTGAATCGGTCCGAATCGATCCGAACCGAACCAAATTTTTCGCGGCTGCACATGTCTAATAATTAATGCAGAGTACCTATACACTGATAACATATATGCTGCACTGTATAATTAATGCAGAGTACCTATACACTGATCCCTGATCATCTGCAACCTATTCACTGCATTCTAGTGCTGTCAGCTCTCCTGTAACTATCTTTTGGTACGTGAATAGTATCCCTGATCATCTGCAACCTATTCACTGCATTCTAGTGCTCTCTCTTCTCCTGTAACTCTCTTTTGGTATGTGTATATGTATATTGAGCAAATTATATTAGGTTTTAATTTAGTCCTGCATTTATTGTAATGTTATCCCAATGTCTTACTTCTAATGTTTTGGTAATTGCCATGTGATGTCCAATTCTTATCAATACCTGCTATTATTCTTACATTTATAGCTGTTATATTCCATAGTTCCCACCTCCTCAGA
Source organism: Bombina bombina (assembly GCF_027579735.1). NCBI lineage: Eukaryota > Metazoa > Chordata > Amphibia > Anura > Bombinatoridae > Bombina > Bombina bombina. The sequence goes on from NC_069507.1 coordinate 209,255,971, forward strand.
ATGTTACTGTCTTGTTTATCTTAACTTATCTCACCCTGACCTGATCAGAATCTAACTTTCAATTGGCCTTTTAAATTGTCTTTTGACTTAGCAATTAAAGGGACATTATACACTCATTTTTTCTTTGCATAAATGTTTAGTAGATTATCTATTTATATAGCCCCATAAAGTTTTTTTTTTAAAATGTATAGTTTTGCTTATTTTTAAATAGCATTGCTCTGATTTTCAGACTCCTAACCAAGCCCCAAAGTTTTATGTGAATACCGTCAGCTACCTTCTCCAGCTTGCTCCTGTTTGTGTAAAGGGTTTTTTCATATGCAAAAGAAGGGGGAGGGGGGAGTGTCTTATTTCCCACTTGCAGTGGGTTTTCCAGCTACCTTTTCAACAAAGCTAAACTGAAAGTTTCTAAGTAAGTTTTTAAACAGTTTTATACTGGATTTTTATATCAGTATCTGTGCATCTTATTCTTTATAGTACTGTCCATTACATGCAGTTATATGAAAATGAGTGTATACTGTCCCTTTAAGTAATTTAGTGGACCCAGCTGACTGCCCTGCCTATATATTTAACACTAGCTTGGGCTGTGCATTGCACATGGGGTGCATTGCTTGAGCAGTATGCATTGTTACAATAGCATATGTTCACATTTCTAAAGTGAACATTTTATAAGTGAGGCACTAATATAAGAATTATACAAGAATTAAGTGAACATTTTATAAGTGAGGCACTAACATAAGAATTATACAAGAATTAAGTGAGCATTTTATAAGTGAGGTACTAATATAAGAATTATACAAGAATTAAGTGAGAATTTTATAAGTGAGGTACTAATATAAGAATTATACAAGAATTAAGTGAGCATTTTATAAGTGAGGTACTAATATAAGAATTATACAAGAATTAAGTGAGAATTTTATAAGTGAGGCACTAACATAAGAATTATACAAGAATTAAGTGAACATTTTATAAGTGAGGCACTAACATAAGAATTATACAAGAATTAAGTGAGCATTTTATAAGTGAGGTACTAATATAAGAATTATACAAGAATTAAGTGAGAATTTTATAAGTGAGGCACTAATATAAGAATTATACAAGAATTAAGTGAACATTTTATAAGTGAGGCACTAACATAAGAATTATACAAGAATTAAGTGAACATTTTATAAGTGAGGCACTAACATAAGAATTATACAAGAATTAAGTGAGCATTTTATAAGTGAGGCACTAACATAAGAATTATACAAGAATTAAGTGAGCATTTTATAAGTGAGGCACTACTATAAGAATTATACAAGAATTAAGTGAACATTTTATAAGTGAGGCACTAACATAAGAATTATACAAGAATTAAGTAAAAAATGTATAAATGAGGCCCTAATATAAGAATTATACAAGAATTAAGTAAAAATTTTATAAATGAGGCCCTAATATAACAATTATACAAGAATTAAGTAAAAAATGTATAAATGAGGCCCTAATATAAGAATTATACAAGAATTAAGTGAGCATTTTATAAGTGAGGCACTAACATAAGAATTATAGGTGTACAGTAGAAGACAACTGTATATAAAATTAGTATGAATGACTATCACAATATTAAATTTTGGGGCATATTAGCATGATTGTCAGTGCTATCATGGGTATTAGCTGAATAAGGCTTGTGCAATGTTAAATGTATGAGTAGCACTCAAGGTTCTATGGTTTTTATTCAACTCTAAATGTGGGTTCAAACCATAGTAGGTGCGTTGGTGTAACTGAAATATAACTTTTAATAATTATCAAATAAAAAAATGGGGAAAAAAGGTTAAAACATCCTCTTGTGTTTAACAAATAACAAAATAACTAATGTGAGAGTCTCCCTGGAATGGAACTGTTTCCAAGTTATACAGCATATAACACTGAGATTGAAGTAAGCTTGTTGATCTTTCTGTGGGTATATGTGTTTAACATGGGTGATTGTAAACTTACATACCAACCAGAGGATCGTATCCCTTTAAGGACATGAGTTAATGACAGGCTTATATTATATATGCTGTTTCCCTATTTTCACCACATCTGTGTAAAAAGCCTGCTTGTTATTGAGGTAAATAGAAGTAACTGTTTACATTAACAAAGGTGTTCGTGAACTTTAATATCATCCAGAGAGAATTATGCCCCTTTAAGGTTATGAGTTAATAACAGGTTAATATTATATATGTGGGGTCCCTGTTTTCATCACATCTCTGTGCCTGCTAGTTGTTTAGGTAAATTTGAGTAACTGTTTATTTAATAAAGGTGTTTGTGAAATTAAAAACCAACCAAAAATGTATGTCCCTTTAAATGTCAGGCTTATATTATATATGCAGTGTCACTATCTTCACCACATCTGTTAAAAGCCTACTTGTTGTTTGGATAAATTAGAGTAACCATTCAAATTAACGCAGGTATTTGTAAACTTTAATACCAACCAGAGGATTATATCCCTTTAAGGTCTTGAGTTAATGACAGGCTTATATGGTATAGGTGGTGTCCCTATCTTCATCACATCTGTGTAGAAAGCCTGCTTGTTATTTGGGTAAAATAAAGTAACCATTTGCAGTTCAATATCTTTGGCAATGTGGCTGTGTTAATTTGAATTGTTACGCTAATTTATCCAAACAACAAGCAGGCTTTTAACACAGATGTGGTGAAGATAGTGACACTGCATACATAATATAAGCCTGTCATTAACTCATGGCCTTAAAGGGATACGATCCTCTGGTTGGTATGTAAGTTTACATAGTTCACATTAGTTATTTTGTTATTTGTTAAACAAAAGGGGATGTTTTAACCTTTTTTCCCATTTTTTATTTGATCATTATTAAAAGTTTGCAAACTTTTATTGCAGTCAATGCTTTTAAAACTGTATTGATAAGATAAGCTCCAGTTTCTACCAAACCACATCTGAATTACTACTTATACTGTCATTTTAAAAACGCTTATTTCCTTTAACCTGAAATCAATGCTAAGCTTTCTTGCAAGACAAGCTTTAACAGGTTTGGACTACATTATTGGAAAATTATTATTTTAATATGCAATACACATACCTCCTAAAATTAAAAAAATCCAAAGGGGGACACCCTTTGGAGAGTGTGCGTACACGTATATAGATATGTTAGAAGTATCCCCCCAAGCACCCTCAAGTTTGTTTTGGAGTAAGAGTGCACTGAAAGATTGTTAGATTATATATATACTAGTCCTAAAGCCCGTTTACACGGGCCGTGTTATTCATTTTCATTCTCTCTCTCTCTCTTTCATTCTCTCTCTCTCTCTTTCATTCTCTCTCTCTCTTTCATTCTCTCTCTCTCTTTCATTCTCTCTCTTTCATTCATTCATTCTCTCTCTCTCTCTTTCATTCATTCTCTCTCTCTCTCTCTCATTCATTCTCTCTCTCTCTCTCTCTCATTCATTCTCTCTCTCTCTCTCTCTCTCATTCATTCTCTCTCTCTCTCTCTCTCTCTCTCTCCCCCCTTCACTTGCCGGTCCTCGCGCTGCTTTCTTTCACTGATCAGCTGTGCCGGGTCCTCGCGCTGCTGCCGGGTGGGTGCGCGTGCGATCAGCTGCAAGAGTTTGTCTGAACTGCGCATGACGGCTTCAGACAAACTCTTGTCTTTTATAATATAGGATATATATATATATATATATATATGTATGTATCTTAGAGATGTACATGGAGTAATGAGAAATGAACTGGGGATGAATACAGGGATTGTTAGTTTTTTATAGCAGGCTGCAAGAATTAAGCTGGGTATTGGGTAAGTCTGTAGCCTTTATGAAAATGTCAGCAGTTGCAGCACAGTCTACTAAAAAAATGTTGGGAGTTCAAAGCACTGCAGTAAATTATGTCACCTTTTTGTTGCTCCTAAAGAGATAACGGCACTTTAGCAGCACTTGCATTCCTTCCCATCAGTCAAGTAATGATTTGTGATGTTGTGCTCTAGAACAGGAAGTTTCTCACAATGGCAAATGTAACTAATGTTTCTTTTGAAGCTGACAGGCGACAGCTTTCTCTAACTACTACTACTAGTAGTATAAATATACATTGCCCCAGACAGTCTCAGCGTTACTGTAGCGCACAGACACACACTGCTACTGCTAGTGATTAAGGCTTACTAGTCCATGAGAGGAAGTGTCTCTCAATGAAGGAGGAAGCAGGTGTATGTCACGGCCCCATACAGAACATTATTATACTAAGATTTCCCGCCTACCCACCAAGAGGATATTGTGCTGAGCTCGTCACCTGCTGAGTCTGCATTGCTCTCATCTGCCCAGACCAGCATTTCTGACAGTCTGTGACACGTGACAGACAGCATAGGAGCCAATAGAAGGTTTTTTTCTTAACTAATTGTATAGCCCCGAGTGGCTTGGGGATCACTCCGTGGGCAAAAAATGGCGCCAAAAAAAAAAATAATGACGCAAATTAAAAAAAAAAACAAATATGGAAAGACAAAAAATAAAAAAATAATTTATTTTATTTCAACATGAGCAGCGCTCCAAGGCGGTCACCTCGCTCATCATGCCCTAAGGCCGGCCCTGACTCTCCCTCTTACTTATACTAGCTGCTGGTGACATCAACAACATCCTGGTCACCAACAACTTCCTAGCCATGCACATCCATGTGTAACGTTTCATAGACTAAGAAAACAAAACTCTGGTAACCTTACTCACATTCCTCTTGCATCTAAAGCCGCTACCACTTTCACTTGTGCACTCTGGAACTCTCGCTCTGTTTGCAACAAGCTCACTTTTATACATGACCTCTTTATCTCCCGCTCCCTCAACCTTCTGGCTCTAACAGAAACCTGGCTCTTCAGCCACACTCCTTCTTTCTTCTCGTTGCACCTTCCAACAAATACATCCCATCTCTTCCCTCACATTTTCCTCATTTGAAACCCATATGATTCGCTTATTCTTTCCCCTCTCTATACGTGTTGAAGTCGTATACTGACCCCATGGCTCCTCAACTCAATTTCTAGATCACTTGGCTGCCTGGGTACCTTATTTCCTCTCCTCAGGCACCCCTGCCCTCATTCTTGGAGATTTCAACATCCCTCTTGACAATACCACTGCCTCCTCTGCAAAACAACTTCTGCAACTTACTTCCTCTTTCGGTTTGTCACAATGGACTGACTCTCCCACTCACAAAGATGGTCGCTCCCTTGACCTAATCTTTAGCTATCGATGCACTATTTAAAACTTCACAAAAACTCATTTTCCTCTTTCTAACCACCATCTACTCACTTGCAACATCTCATCCCTCCCTACAACTCTCCCTCCTTCTACTCCTCACACCAAACTTCACAGAAGCATTATGTCATTAGATCAGTAACAGCTTGCTAATTCCCTCGAACCTCTCCTCTCATCCATCTACTCCTTCTCCTGGCCTGACCAATCTATCTGCCACTATAATTCCACCCTTACATCGGTCCTTGATAATCTGGCCCCTCTTACCATTGCTCGGAAATCCCACACTCATCCTCAGCCCTGGCATACTCCTCTGACACGGTACCTACGCAGATGTTCCCGTACTGCTGAGCGGCACTGGAGAAAATCTCAGAGTTCAGCTGATTTCCTTCATTACAAGTTCATTTTGAATTCCTACTATTCTGCCCTTAATCTCTATAAGAAACAAACCCAAAACGTCTGTTCTCCACTTTCAATATTCTTCTCCGCCCACCCCCACCCCCTAATACAACTTTTCTGTCAGTTCAAGACTTTGCCAGCCACTTCAATAACAAAATAGAGTCCATCAGAAACAAAATCAGCTCTGAACATACTTCCATTCTTTCCCCCCCTCAAATGCTCGCAAACAACCACAACTCATAAAGCCATAAATTTATCTATTTCTCCCCTGTTACTGAGGAAGAAGTTTCAGCACTTATACTGAGCTCTCACCTCACTACCTGTCCTCTTGACTCTATCCCCTCAAATCTGCTCCACTCCTTCCCTCTCTTCTACCCTTACCCCTTTACTCACACACATTTTCAACCTCTCCCTCAGCACCGGTATAATTCCCTCATCTCTAAAACATGCACTGGTCACACCTATCCTCAAAAAACCTTCTCTTAATCCAACCTCCCCATCCAACTACCACCCTATTTCCCTACTCCCTCTTGCCTCAAAGCTTCTTGAAAAGCTACTATATGCATGCCATATCCCATTTCCTTACATTAAACTCCCTCCTCGACCCACTGCAATCTGGATTTCATCCCCATCACTCCACAGACGCAGCACTCGTTAAGATTACCAATAACTTACTTACAACAAAATCAAAAGGACACTTCTCTCTGCTTATCCTCCTTGATCTGTCCGCAGCCTTTGATACTGTTGACCACCCTCTTTTGCTCCAAACCCTCCAATCCTTCGGCATTTGTGACACAGCCCTCTCGTGGTTCTCTTCCTACCTGTCAAACCGTACCTTTAGTGTAGCCTGCTCTGGGGCCTCCTCTGCCCCGTCATCACTTTCTGTTGGGGTACTGCAAGGCTCTGTCCTCGGTCTCCTTCTCTTCTCAATCTACACATCATCATTATGTTCCCTAATAAAGTCCCGTTGGTTCCAATATCATTTGTATGCAGACGACACCCAAATCTACTTCTCTGCACCAGACCTATCTCCTTCTTGCTAACCAATGTCACTAACTGTCTTTCTCACATCTCTTCCTAAATGTCCTCTCACTACCTCAAGCTAAATATCTCCAAAACTGAGCTCCTTATTTTCCCTCCTTCCAAAATCTCCACCCCCAATCTCTCTATAACTGTCGACAACTCCATCATTAACCCTACCCCGCATCTCTGATGTCTTGAGGTCACACTTCACTCCTCACATTCAGTCCTTGGCTAAATCCTGCTGCTTCCACGTTAAAAACATCAATTAGACATTTCCTTACACAAGACACAACTAAAATTTTAATCCACTCTCTCATCCTTTCCCGCCTTGGTTACTGCAACTCTGTCCTCTCTGGTATCCCCAGCTGCCACCTAACTCCTTTACAATTCATAATGAATGCCTCTTGCCAGGTTAATCTTCCTTACACGTCGCTCTTCATCTGCTGCACCTCTCTGCCAATCCTTTCACTGGCTTCCTCTTGCTTCCAGAATTAAACACAAAACTCTCACTTTGACATGCAAAGCTCTCAACTGCACTGCTCCCCCCTATATCTCAGACCTTGTCTGATCCCTATAAATATTTCCTTGTATTCTGCCTATGTTTAAAGCGCTGCAGAATCTGTTGGCACTCTACAAATAACTGATAATATTAAAAATTATAACATATATGCTGCACTGTATAATTAATGCAGAGTACCTTTACACTGATAACATATATGCAGCACTGTATAATTAATGCAGAGTGCCTATACACTGATAACATATATCCTGCACTGTATAATTAATGTAGAGTACCTATACACTGATAACATATATCCTGCACTGTATAATTAATGCAGAGTACCTATACACTGATAACATATATGCTGCACTGTATAATTAATGCAGAGTACCTACACACTGATAACATATAGGCTGCACTATATAATTAATACAGAGTACCTATACACTGAAAACATATATGCTGCAGAGTATACTACTCTACTCAGGCACTCTACCTGTCTGATCCCTATAAATATTTCCTTGTATTCCGCCTATTTTTAAAGCGCTGCAGAATCTGTTGGCACTCTACAAATAACCGATAATATTAATAATGATAACATATATGCTGCACTGTATAATTAATGCAGAGTATCTACACACTGATAACATATGTGCTGTACTGTATAATTAATGCAGAGTGCCTACACACTGATAACATATGTGCTGCATTGTATAATTAATGCAGAGTATCTACACACTGATAACATATATGCTGCACTGTATAATTAATGCAGAGTACCTATACACTGATAACATATGTGCTGTACTGTATAATTAAAGCAGAGTACCTATACACTGATAACATATATGCTGTACTGTATAATTAATGCAGAGTATCTATACACTGATAACATATATGCTGCATTGTATAATGAATGCAGAGTACCTATACACTGATAACATATGTGCTGCACTGTATAATTAATGCAGAGTACCTATACACTGATAATATATATGCTGCACTGTATAGTTAATGCAGAGTACCTATGCACTGATAACATATATGCTGCACTGTATAATTAATGCAGAGTATCTATATACTGATAACATATATGCTGCACTGTTTAATTAATGCAGAGTATCTATACACTAATAACATATATGCTGCACTGTATAATTAATGCAGAGTATCAATATACTAATAACATATATGCTGTACTGTATATTTAATGCAGAGTACCTATACACTGATAATATATATGCTGCACTGTACAATTAATGCAGAGTATCTATACACTGATAACATATATGCTGCACTGTTTAATTAATGCAGAGTATCTATACACTGATAACATATATGCTGCACTGTATAATTAATGCAGAGTATCAATATACTGATAACATATATGATGCACTGTATAATTAATGCAGAATATCTATACACTGATAAAATATATGCTGCACTGTATAACTACTGCAGAGTACCTATACACTGATAACAGATATGCTGCACTGTATAATTAATGCAGAGTATCTATACACTGATAACATATATGCTGCACTGTATAATTAATGCAGAGTACCTATACACTGATAACATATGTGCTGCACTGTATAATTAATGCAGAGTACCTATACACTGATAACATATATGCTGCACTGTATAATTAATGCAGAGTATCTATAAACTGATAACATATATGCTGCATTGTATAATGAATGCAGAGTACCTATACACTGATAACATATGTGCTGCACTGTATAATTAATGCAGAGTACCTATACACTGATAATATATATGCTGCACTGTATAGTTAATGCAGAGTACCTATGCACTGATAACATATATGCTGCACTGTATAATTAATGCAGAGTATCTATATACTGATAACATATATGCTGCACTGTTTAATTAATGCAGAATATCTATACACTAATAACATATATGCTGCACTGTATAATTAATGCAGAGTATCAATATACTGATAACATATATGATGCACTGTATAATTAATGCAGAGTATCTATACACTGATAACATATATGCTGCACTGTATAACTAATGCAGAGTACCTATACACTGATAACATATATGCTGCACTGTATAATTAATGCAGAGTACCTATACACTAATAACATATATTCTGCACTGTATAATTAATGCAGAGTATCTATACACTGATAACATATATGCTGCACTGTATAATTAATGCAGAGTATCAATATACTGATAACATATATGCTGCACTGTATAATTAATGCAGAGTATCTATACACTGATAACATATATGCTGCACTGTATAATTAATGCAGAGTACCTATACACTAATAACATATATTCTGCACTGTATAATTAATGCAGAGTATCTATACACTGATAACATATATGCTGCATTGTATAATGAATGCAGAGTACCTATACACTGATAACATATGTGCTGCACTGTATAATTAATGCAGAGTACCTATACACTGATAATATATATGCTGCACTGTATAGTTAATGCAGAGTACCTATGCACTGATAACATATATGCTGCACTGTATAATTAATGCAGAGTATCTATATACTGATAACATATATGCTGCCCTGTTTAATTAATGCAGAGTATCTATACACTAATAACATATATGCTGCACTGTATAATTAATGCAGAGTATCAATATACTGATAACATATATGCTGTACTGTATATTTAATGCACAGTACCTATACACTGATAATATATATGCTGCACTGTACAATTAATGCAGAGTATCTATACACTGATAACATATATGCTGCACTGTTTAATTAATGCAGAGTTCCTATACACTGATAACATATATGCTGCACTGTATAATTAATGCAGAGTATCAATATACTGATAACATATATGATGCACTGTATAATTAATGCAGAATATCTATACACTGATAAAATATATGCTGCACTGTATAACTACTGCAGAGTACCTATACACTGATAACAGATATGCTGCACTGTATAATTAATGCAGAGTATCTATACACTGATAACATATATGCTGCACTGTATAATTAATGCAGAGTACCTATACACTGATAACATATGTGCTGCACTGTATAATTAATGCAGAGTACCTATACACTGATAACATATATGCTGCACTGTATAATTAATGCAGAGTATCTATACACTGATAACATATATGCTGCATTGTATAATGAATGCAGAGTACCTATACACTGATAACATATGTGCTGCACTGTATAATTAATGCAGAGTACCTATACACTGATAATATATATGCTGCACTGTATAGTTAATGCAGAGTACCTATGTACTGATAACATATATGCTGCACTGTATAATTAATGCAGAGTATCTATATACTGATAACATATATGCTGCACTGTTTAATTAATGCAGAATATCTATACACTAATAACATATATGCTGCACTGTATAATTAATGCAGAGTATCAATATACTGATAACATATATGATGCACTGTATAATTAATGCAGAGTATCTATACACTGATAACATATATGCTGCACTGTATAACTAATGCAGAGTACCTATACACTGATAACATATATGCTGCACTGTATAATTAATGCAGAGTACCTATACACTAATAACATATATTCTGCACTGTATAATTAATGCAGAGTATCTATACACTGATAACATATATGCTGCACTGTATAATTAATGCAGAGTATCAATATACTGATAACATATATGCTGCACTGTATAATTAATGCAGAGTATCTATACACTGATAACATATATGCTGCACTGTATAATTAATGCAGAGTACCTATACACTAATAACATATATTCTGCACTGTATAATTAATGCAGAGTATCTATACACTGATAACATATATGCTGCACTGTATAATTAATGCAGAGTACCTATACACTAATAACATATATTCTGCACTGTATAATGAATGCAGAGTATCTATACACTGATAACATATATGCTGCACTGTATAATTAATGCAGAGTATCAATATACTGATAACATATGTGCTGCACTGTATAATGAATGCAGAGTATCTATACACTGATAACATATATGCTGCACTGTATAATTAATGCAGAGTGCCTACACACTGATAACATATATGCTGCACTGTATAATTATGTTGAGGGTTCATACACTAAAAAACAAAACAGGCTGCCCTGTATAATGATGATAGGTGTCTATACACTAATGTTGAGCAATCTGTGCTGCATCATGATGCCGAATATTTAAACACTGAAAATGAACACACTGCACCTGTATAATTATACTAGTTATCTATAGTATGACCATCTACTCACTTGAATATATAGGTATGAATGTAGAGTAGACACATACACAAACAAACACACACACATACCAGGCCATGCAGGAGAAGATAGTGCTCTGATATCTTGCAATATATATCAAAAGTTAGAGGATGGTCAGTGCAACTATGAGTGCCTATTACCCCCTTAATACCCATTAGACTGGAGGTGGAGGCAAGTCCCACTGCTTTCACCAGATCCACCAACATTTATAAAGGCTGATGAAATTTTGCAGGTAGCACAGGGCATATGCATTGTGATATTTAAACCAGCTACTTCCAGCTGTTCTTGCTGACCTGCACTCTCTACCTCCCTATGTTTCAGGGTAGTCCCTACCCATTCTAGCCATTATGCCACCACATATGGCCCCTATGAAGCCAAAGTTAGACAGCAAAAATAAATATATACATTTAAAAAAATTATGTAATGCACCAAACTTGTGTCCCACCACATGGGTGCCCTTAGACTGTCGCCTAGTCTGCCTCTATTAGCACTGGCTCTGGTTAGCAAAAGTGATTATATAGACAGACTGCTTATAAGAAAGTCATAATACATACTGAGGTAGATTTTCTTTAAGACCACAGTTGTGTAGCTATTAACAGTTATAAACAGTAATGCCCCTGATAAACAGTAATGCCCCTGGTAAACAGTAATGCCCCTGAATTTGTCTAGGTGTCTATTAAAATGTTATCTCTGCTACTAATGACCTAAAATTGTATGATCATTTAAGATCAATATTTATAGCCTATATAGATGGAACAATTCTGCATTAGTAAATATTCTGCCTACTAAAATAAGATGTGCACAACAATGTTTGCAATGTTGCAAACACATAATAAAACCAAAAGAGCGGATTATGAATCTTCATTATTTCAATGTCCAAGTTTCTTGCCCTTCACATTGTATACTAGCCATTCACAAAGCTTTTCCAAATGCTGAACACACAGATAATGGAACTGTTTATTTATAGCAGCACAAGCATATTCTGAGAAAGCTTAGACTCCTCCCCATCTTCCTTTTCAAGCACATTTTCTCATTGTTTCCAGCCAGTGACTTGACAGATTAACCCCTTCTCCTGGGACTACAGAGTCATGGAATGCTAGTGATGCAGTGCACTGTAGTTCCAGGAAGTAACGCGGAAATATAGTCAGCTGCATCAAGTAACAAGGAATCCTTTCACTTATGTTGCTTTTTGGCTTACACAATTTAAAGGGACATGAAAGTGCAAGAAGAAAATGCTCAGAATTTTATTTTTACACTTTTGTTAACATATAATTATGTGTTTAACCCCTGCAAATGGCTATATTACAAATTAGCGCTCCCGCTCTTGCATTAAATTTTCTAATAGTAAGCTTTCTGCACGCTTTGAGTAGCGTACGTATTACAAGTTAAAACTAAAAAGTTTGCGCACAAGTGTGTTAACCCTACGTGCGCCAAAACCAAACTTCGAACATATTTACGTATTCCCCCATAGACTTCAATAGAGCGTGAAAAGTGTGCGTGGGGGGGGGAAATACTAACACCAGTATTGCCGCACAAACCCGATCGCACTGTGCGCTAACCCAAAATGAAATATTAATATTTCACAATCCAATGTTCTTCACATAGCAGAATATGTTTTATTTATTCTTAAATATTTATTTATACCTGATTTTTTTGGTTATATATATATATATATATATATATATATATATGGAAATATCTATTTTAAAAAAACAAATTCTCCTATGTGAAGAACATTGGAAAGTGAAACATTTACAGTTAACACATAGTTAAACACTTTATTAAATATGAATATTGCATAAATATAATTTTTCCTGTTTTCCGCTACTTGACTGCAAAGGGCTCCAATGCACTTCTATAAATGTCTATATATGTGTGCATATGTATTTATAAAAATATAAATACAGAAATACATCTGTACACACATTTAAACTTTTAAATGTATTTTTCATATTATTTGTGCAACTTTTTTGTCTAGTGTAACAGTTAAAGGGACTTTATACACTAGATTTTTCTTTGCATAAATGTTTTGTAGATGATCTATTTATATAGCCTATACAGTTTTTTTTGTTTTTTTCTAAATGTATATTTTTGCTTATTTTTAAATAACATTGCTCTGATTTTCAGACTCCTAACCAAGCCCCAAAGTTTTAGGAGTATACTGAGGTATACCTACTCCAGCTTGCTCCTGTTTGTGTAAAGGGTCTTTTCATATGCAGAGGAAGGGGGGGGGAGCGTCTGCTTTCACTGGGTTTTTCAGCTATCTTTTTAACAGAGCTAAACTGGGAGCTTCTAAGTAAGTTTTTAAACAGTTTTATATTAGATTTTTAGATCATTATCTGTGCATATTATTCTTTATAGTAGTGTATATTAAATGCAGTTAAATAAAAATTGGTGTATACTGTCCCTTTAACCAGAGCTCTGAAGTCGCGCTAACTCAAGCACGTTAAATTCAATTGCACTCAAGCAAACACGTTTACTTTCAACTCGTAATACGTGTGCAAAGAGCCACTATAAACTCCTTATCAAATGTGTCTCCCAGTTAGTGCGCCACTTGTAATCTAGCCAATTTCAGCTCCAGAGCAGTAATGCACTACTGGGACCTAGCCAAGACATCTGTTGAGCCAATGAGAAGAGGTGTATGTGTGTAGCCGCCAATCAGCTGCTAGCTCCCAGTAGTGCATTACTGCCCCAAAGCCTAGTTAGATATGATTTTTTTAACAAAAGACAGAGAGAACAAACTAAATTTGATAATAGAAAAACATTTCCTAAAATTATGCTCTTTCCAAAGGATAGGTTTAATTTTGACGTTCAAGTCCCTTTAAAACAGGTGTTTCAAATTTTGGATAGTTGATGATTTTGTATTACAAGTTATTGGTTAAAAAATTAACCAAAGACTTGTTTCATGTGTGTGGCTAAATTAATATAGCTCATGTTTTTCAAAGTTATAAACTGTGTGTACACTCATGTTGTGTGAATGGTTGTCATTCCTAATGTTTAATGTCACTTTCTGAAAATATTAATAAATAAAAAATAAACAGCTAGATTACGAGTTTTGCCTTATGAGTGAAAAAGCCTCATAACGCTGCTTTTTCACTACCGCTGCTATTACGAGTCTTGTAGGTATAGCTGTACCGCACACTTTTTTGGCCGTCACGCAACGCAACTACCGCACTTTTAAAAAAGTACTCTTTCAATGGGACTTCCACAGCGCCGGTATTATGAGTTTGCCTGTCCAGTCAAAAAGTGAGCGGTACAGCCCATCACTGCAACCTACATTACTGTTATTAACCTCTAATCTGCTGCCTAATCATCGCCGCAACCTACATTACTGTTAATAACCTCTAATCTGCTGCCCCCAAAATCTCTGCCACCTAACTACACTTATTAACCCCTAATCTGCTGCCCCCAATGTCGCCGCCACTATACTAAAGTTATTAACCCCTAAACCTCTGACCTCCCACATCACTAACACTAAATAAATATATATTAACCCCTAAACCTAACCCTAAGTCTAACCCTAACACCCCTAACTTTAATATAATTAAAATAAATCTAAATACAAATTACTATTATTTCCTAAATAATACCTATTTAAGACTAAATACTTATCTGTAAAATAAACCCTAAGCTAGCTACAATATAACTAATAGTTACATTGTAGCTATCTTAGGTTTTATTTTTATTTCACAGGTAAGTTTGTATTTATTTTAACTAGGTAGACTAGTTAGTAAATAGTTATTAACTATTTACTAACTATCTATCTAGTTAAAATAAATACAAACTTACCTGTAAAATAAAACCTAACCTGTCTTACACTAAAACCTAACATTACACTCAAATTAAATAAATTAAATTAACAAAATACATTTATCTAAATTACAAAAAAAAATAAACACTAAATAACACAAAACAAAAAAGAAATTATCAAATATTTAAACTAATTACACCTAATCTAATAGCCCTATCAAAATAAAAAAGCCCCCCCAAATAAAAAATCCCCTAGCCTACACTAAACTGCCAATAGCCTTTAAAAGGGCCTTTTGCGAGGCATTGCCCCAAATAAATCAGCTCTTTTACCTGTAATAAAAAAATACAAACAAACCCCAACAGTAAAACCCACCACCCACACAACCAAACCACCCCCCCAAAAAAACTACTTAAAAAACCTAAGCTCCCCATTGCCCGGAAAAGGGCATTTGGATGGGTATTGCCCTTAAAAGGGCATTTGGATGGGCATTGCCCTTAAAAGGGCATTTAGCTCTTTTACATTGCCCAAAGTCCCTAATCTAAAAATAAAACCCACCCAATAAACCCTTAAAAAAACCTAACACTAACCCCCGAAGATCCACTTACAGTTTTTGAAGACCGGACATCCATCCTCATCCATCCAGGAGAAGTCTTCATCCAAGCGGCAAGAAGTCCTCAACGAAGCCGGGAGGAGTCGTCATCCAAGCGGCAAGAAGTCGTCCACCAGGCGGGCAGAAGTCTTCATCCAGACGGCATCTTCTATCTTCATCCTTTTGAAGCGGAGCGGCTCCATCTTCAAGACATCTGGCGCGTAGCATCCTCTCCATATGGTCCCAGCCGTACACCGTAATCTAATCAGCCAACAGAATGCCAGCTCAATCCTATTGACTTAATGGATCAGCCAATAGGATTAAAGCTAA
>NC_069507.1:209277059-209409559 GCF_027579735.1 Bombina bombina
CATCCTCTGGCCTCTCTACTGCTAACATGTGCCTTTTGGTCTCTCAGCACAACAACCCTGCATCCGCTGGTCTCTCTATTGCTAGCCAGTGTCCTCTGGCCTCTAAACACCTGTAGTCAACATCCTCTGGCCTCTCTACTGCTAGCATGTGTCTTCTGGTCTCTCAGCACAACAACCCTGCATCCTCTGGTCTCTCTATTGCTAGTCAGTGTTGTATGGCCTCTAAACACATGTAAACAACATCCTCTGGCCTCTCTACTGCTAACATGTGCCTTTTGGTCTCTCAGCACATCATCCCTGCATCCTCTGGTCTCTCTATTGCTAGCCAGTGTCCTCTGGCCTCTAAACACCTGTAGTCAACATCCTCTGGCCTCTCTACTGCTAGCATGTGTCTTCTGGTCTCTCAGCACAACAACCCTGCATCCTCTGGTCTCTCTATTGCTAGTCAGTGTCCTCTGGCCTCTAAACACCTGTAGTCAACATCATCTGGCCTCTCTACTGCTAACATGTTTCTTCTGGTTTCTCAGCATAACAACCCTGCATTCTCTGGTCTCTCTATAGATAGTCAGTGTCCTTTGGCTTCTCAACACATGTAGTCAACATTCTCTGGCCTCTCTACTGCTAGCATGTGTCTTCTGGTCTCTCAGCACAACAACGCTGCATACTCTGGTCTTCCTATAGCTAGCCAGTGTCCTCTGTCCTTTTAGCACAGCTAGTCAACATCCTCTGGCATGCAGCTAGCATGTATCTTCTGGTCTGTCAGCACAACAACCCTGCATCCTCTGGTCTCTCTCTATATAATTAGCCTGTGTCCTCTGGTTTCTCAGCACAACAATACATACAGAAAAAGATGCAATCTGCCAGGAACGAACAACTCAGTGGCTTTTTCTATGGCCCGGTTACCACCTAGGGAGTAGCTTCTTTTAGCCCCATTGTGCTTTTCACAGAGGAGAACAACAGCTCTGTGGCTTGTTCTATGGCCCGGTTACCACCTAGGGAGTAGCTTCTTTTAGCCCCATTGTGCTTTTCACAGAGGAGAACAACAGCTCTGTGGCTTGTTCTATGGCCCGGTTACCATCTAAGGAGTAGCTTCTTTTAGCCCCATTGTGCTTTTCACAGAGGAGAACAACAGCTCTGTGGCTTGTTCTATGGCCCGGTTACCACCTGGGAGTAGCTTATTTTATCCTAATTGTGTTTTTCACAGAGGAGCATCTCTTTCTGTATGTATTTGTTTTATAACCCTGGGGAAAGTCTCCTTAAGGGTGATGGGGGAAAACAGACTGGTATTTTGGAGCTGGACTAATATTGTTAGGCGGGATCAGCCTGATATACTTTCCCGGCAGATCTTTCTGTATTCTCAGCACAGCAACCCTGTGTTCTATAGTCACTCTATAGCTAGCCAGTGTCCTGGCCACTATTTATGCCAGGTAGCGCAGGTGCTTCATTTCCCTAGGATTAATATGAGGGCATACACCAAAATTAATGTTGGATAACTCCTGAGAGCCAAACTCAAACAGTAGAATGTGTGGTTAAGCTCTTTGCTATATACCATTTTTCTTTTTTTTTTTTAATAATCTTTTATTAAAGGTTTGTCACAAAAGAAAACATGCAGTCAATACCATGTATATGCAATGACATACATTTGATTAAACAATAAACAAAGATGAGGATAAAAGTACGGATCAATGACAAAATCTGGCCTTCTGAAACCTCCTTTTTAAATAATAAGAGCTTCTCTGAATGACTATTTAGCTAGCCTCACACGTGCTAATTGATATAGGAAAATTAGTGATTCAAGATAGTCATATTTTGAACCCTTTAGGGTCCAGATTTTGCGTAAGCGGTGCATTTTCCAGCGGGTAAACACTGCTTAAGCCATGGGGGGAGGGCGGAGGATCAACAATCAAATGATAACGAGGAGTATTAATGCGCAAAATATCAATAAAAGCATAACAGGGGAGCTGTTTGCTAAAGCTGTCACTGGAAAAATGTTAGGTCACTGAGCAATAATATTAAAGTAGTGAGAGAGATGAACCTCTAGGGTCCTTGGTGAAGTATGGGGAAAGGTAAGTAATCCCAGTAGGAAGTTATCAGGGTTTAAGTTTATTGAAGTAATATTATGCTTACCCAGTATTAAGTTAGGTGTGTACAGTCGTTCTAGATCTCCTTAGTAGATATTTTACCACACAGAGTATTTTATACATTAAACGCTGTTTGTGGTTAGATTTTCTAGCAAATTCACCATATTCACTCGGTAGCAAAGTTCATATCTAGTAACGAGAGAAACATGAGGGATCCGTATAATAGTAGCTCTTTTATAATATACAATAAATCCAAGCATTTAACTTATAATACTATACACCTCTTTTACAATAGCTTTAGCGCCTGCTAGATCCCTATGTTGTGCATTGACATAGTATAATTAATCATCTGGAAATAACCCCTCAGATGTATTCCCTGAATAACCAGGGATAATGGTATCCTGACTTATCTAGTATAGCAGATCCTGACATGTCATATCTAGGTAGTTTTACCCATATGCAATAGCCCCTCCTCAGCAACCGGACCTCTGTGTGAGGGTATAGATATCTAGTAGGTTAAAGCAAAGTATAATTTCTTATAAGCTAGGTCATAATAATACCAAGAGCCTTTATATACAGGTTAACCAGCCAAAAATTAAATAATCATATGTAACCTATTCAAAGTATTAGGGAGCAAAGCCCTGATGTCCATTTTGTAAAAGAGAGGGTGTGAATTAATAGTGTCTATGTACGAAGTGTCATCAAGATAAATAATAGCCTGGTAATGGGAATCAGCCACGGTATACTGAAATATATACCATAAACAAGGTAAAGTGACAAAGCAATGCACAAAGATAAATGACAAGATCATTTTCATATTGTCACAAACTATCCACTACCTCCCTCGCCGGCACAGAGGGTCACTTTTGGACCTACCTAAGCTGAAATTATATAGGCGTGGAGAGATAGCTAATTGTCGCAGTCACTTTTGGACCCCAATAAGTAAATATATATATACAGTTGAGTATATAGGAATATCTATTTAAAAATACTTATAACATATCCCCCTATGTGAAGAACATTGAACATTGGAATGTGAAATATTTATAGTACATACACATACATACATATACATATTTGTGTATGTATGTACAGTATCTCTCTGTTAAAGCCCTTTGCAAGCCTTTTTTTTCTAACACCTGAGACCTCATATCTTTGCAATTTTTTTTAAAATAATTTTTATTAGATAGTATTATTATGAGTGTAACTGTACTTTTAAATACAATTTTGATGTATTTTAATCAACTTTTTGTCTCACGGAACAGTTAACTAGTGCTTTGAAGTTGTGTTAACCCGAAGCATTTTACATTCAATTGCGCTCAAGCGAACGTGCTTGCTTTCAACCTGTAATAGCTGTGATAAACCCCCATTTGCTTGTGGGCAAATCAAAATCTAGCCCTATATGAGATGATACAAAACTTTTCCAATTTGTTTTAATACACATCTCCAATTCAGAAGAAAAATAAATAAATACAGTGGTCTAGCTAAAGATATAGATTGTGCAGTTCTCAGAATTTGTGTAATACATGTGCATCTGAACATAAAAAAAACCCATAAATTAAATTTTAGTATGAATGTTATGGACCCTGCAGTTTTTATTTCTATTATATTGTAAATACTGTTATTTTTTTATCACTTAAATATGTTGTGCCTGAGTTAACCCATAAACTCCCAGTAAATCACACTGTTGCTGAACATAAAGTCAGGAAAATAAGATAAGTGAAGGTATTAGGACCACATAATAGAATAGGAAAAGCAACACAATAGCTAAAGCTCTTACAAAATGTCAAGGCTAATCCCTTGGCTGAGGTACACCAGTAAATCTTACCACAACTTAATTATCTAATGTTGCCACACAGCTTTTCAGTTTATTTCATTCAAAATATTTTGTATTCCCTTCATTATATAAATACTACAAGGTTGCAACAATATATACAAGTAAAAATATCAAGGCCCAAATTCTATATTTCATTTTCTACTCATTGAATTTAAAAGAAGGTTTTCTACCATGCAACAACACGAGAAAAAACAGCTGAAAAGTATTCAAAAGCAAAAAGAATTAGGCTTACAGTGTTATTAGAAAAAGTACTATATAATGGTAAAAAAGAGAGTTGGGATTATATTTGTTTATACGGAATGCATTTTAGTTTTAAATTGAAGCATTTGTGTAAAATACTTCCATTAGCAAGAATATTTCTAGTAAAAGTTAATACCGTTCCAGTGGCATACGCACATATGCTGTGTGTGTGACTAGAAGATCAGGATTCAAACACCATCCATGCTGAAGACTTAAAGAGACAGTCTACTCCAAAATTTGTATGTACAAAAGTTCTTTCTTGCCAAATAAGCATGATGAATCAAAAGCTTTAACCAAGATGCCAAAGAAATGGCAGAAGCCTTATGACCTTTCCTAGAACCAGAAAAGATAACATATAGACTAGAAGTCTTTCTGAAATCTTTAGTAGCTTCAACATAATATTTCAAAGCTCTTACCACATTCAAAGAATGTAAAGATCTCTCCAGAGAATTCTTAGGATTAGGACACAAGGAAGGGACACCAATTTCTCTACTAATGTTGTTGGAATTCACAACTTTAAGTAAAAATATAAATGAAGTCCGCAAAACTGCCTTATCCTGATGAAAAATCAGAAAAGGAGACTCACAAGAAAGAGCAGATAATTCAGAAACTCTTCTAGCAGAAGAGATAGCCAAAACGAACAATACTTTCCAAGAAAGTAATTTAATGTCCAGAGAATGCATAGGCTCAAACGGAGGAGCCTGTAAAGCCTTCAAAACCAAATTAAGACTCCAAGGAGGAGAGATTGACTTAATGACAGGCTTGATACGAACCAAAGCCTGTACAAAACAATGAATATCAGGAAGATTAGCAATTTTTCTGTGGAACAGAACAGAAAGAGCAGAGATTTGTCCTTTCAAGGAACTTGCAGACAAACCCTTATCTAAACCATCCTGAAGAAACTGTAAAATTCTAGGAATTCTAAAAGAATGCCAAGAGAATTTATGAGAAGAACACCATGAAATGTAAGTCTTCCAAACTCGATAATAAATCTTTCTAGACACAGGTTTACGAGCCTGCAACATAGTATTAATCACTGAGTCAGAGAAACCTCTATGACTACGCACTAAGCGTTCAATCTCCACATCTTCAAATTTAATGATTTGAGATCGTGATGGAAAAATGGGCCTTGAGATAGAAGGTCTGGCCTTAATGGAAGTGGCCAAGGTTGGCAACTGGACATCCGAACAAGATCCACATACCAAAACCTGTGTGGCCATGCTGGAGCCACAAGCAGTACAAACGCTCCATTATGATTTTGGAAATCACTCTTGGAAGAAGAACTAGAGGCGTAAAGATATAAGCAGGCTGATAACTCCAAGGAAGTGTCAATGCATCCACTGCTTCCGCCTGAGGATCCCTGGACCTTGACAGATACCTGGGAAGTTTCCTGTTTAGATGAGAATCCATCAGATCTATTTCTGGAAGCCCCCACATCTGAACAATCTGAAAAACACATCTGAGTGAAGAGACCACTCTCCCGGATGTAAAGTCTGGCTACTGAGATAATCTGCTTCCTTCCCAATTGTCTATACCTGGGATATGGACCGCAGAAATTAGACAGGAGCTGGATTCCGCCCATGCAAGTATCCAAGATACTTCTTTCATAGCTTGAGGACTGTGAGTCCCGCCTTGATGATTGACATATGCCACGGTTGTGACATTGTCTGTCTGAAAACAAATAAACGGTTCTTTCTTCA
The DNA here is from genome assembly GCF_027579735.1 of Bombina bombina. Classification (NCBI taxonomy): domain Eukaryota; kingdom Metazoa; phylum Chordata; class Amphibia; order Anura; family Bombinatoridae; genus Bombina; species Bombina bombina. Next base: position 209,282,918 of record NC_069507.1, read on the forward strand.
GAAGAGGCCAAAACTGAAGAGCTCTGAGAATCACACGGAGTTCCAAAATATTGATTGGTAATCTCGCTTATTGAGATTTCCAAACCCCATGCGCTGTCAGAGATCCCCAAACAGCTCCCCAACCTGAAAGACTCACATCTGTTGTGATCACAGTTCAGGCTGGATGAACAAAAGAGGCCCCTTGAACTAAACGATGGGGATCTAACCACCAAGTCAGAGATAGTCGAACATTGTGATTTAAGGATATTCATTTTGATATCTTTGTATAATCCCTGCACCATTGGTTCAGCATACAAAGCTGAAGAGGTCTCATGTGAAAACGAGCAAAGGGGATCGCGTCCGATGCTGCAGTCATGAGACCTAAAACCTCCATGCACATAGCTACTGAAGGGAATGATTGAAACTGAAGGTTCCGACAAGCTGAAACCAATTTCAGATGTCTTTTGTCTGTTAGAGACAAAGTCATGGATACTGAATCTATTTGGAATCCTAAAAAGGTTACCCTTGTCTAAGGAATCAAGGAACTTTTTGGTAAATTGATCCTCCAACCATGTCTTTGAAGAAACAACACTAGTTAATTTGTGTAGGATTCTGCAGAATGTAAAGACTGAGCAAGTACCAAGATATCGTCCAAATAAGGAAACACCGCAATACCCCGCTCTCTGATTACAGAGAGTAGGGCACTGAGAACCTTTGAAAAGATCCTTGGAGCTGTTGCTAGGCCAAAAGGAAGAGCAACAAATTGGTAATGCTTGTCTAGAAAAGAGAATCTCAGGAACTGATAGTGATCTGGATGAATCGGAATATGAAGCTATGCATCCTGTAAGTCTATTGTGGACATATAATGCCCTTGCTAAACAAAAGGCAGAATAGTCCTTATAGTCACCATCTTGAATATTGGTATTCTTACATAACGATTCAAAATTTTTAGATCCAGAACTGGTCTGAAAGAATTCTCCTTCTTTGGAACAATGAACAGATTTGAATAAAACCCAGACCCTGTTCCTGAAAAGGAACTGGCACAATTACCCCAGATAACTCCAGGTCTGAAACAGACTTCAGGAAAGCCAGAGCCTTTACTGGGTTCACTTGAATGCGTGAGAGAAAGAAACTTCTCACAGGCGGTCTTACTTTGAAACCTATTCTGTACCCTTGAGAAACAATGTTCTGAATCCAATGACTTTGGATTGAATTGATCCAAACATCCTTGTAAAATCTTAGTCTGCCCCCTACCAGCTGCGCTGGAATGAGGGCCACACCTTCATGCAGACTTGGGGGTTGATTTTGATTTTTTAAATGGCTTGGATTTATTTCAGACTGGAGAAGGCTTCCAAATGGAAACCGTTCCCTTAGGGGAAGGGTCAGGTTTCTGTTCCTTATTTTGACGAAAAGGAACGAAAACAGTTAGCAGCCCTAAATTTACCCTTAGATTTTTTATTCTGAGGCAAAAAAGCTCCTTTCCCCCCAGTGACAGTTGAAATAATAGAATCCAACTGAGAACCAAATAATTTATTACCTTGGAAAGAGAGAGATAGCAACGTTGATTTAGAAGTCATATCAGCATTCCAAGATTTAAGCCATAAAGCTCTTCTAGCTAATATAGCTAAAGACATATATCTGACATCAATTCTAATGATATCAAAAATGGCATCACAAATGAAATTATTAGCATGTTGAATTAGCTTAACAATGCTATACACATTATGATCTGGTACTTATTGTGCTAAAGTTTCCAACCAAAAAGTTGAAGCAGCAGCAACATCAGCCAAAGAAATAGCAGGCCTAAGAAGATGACCTGAACATAAATAAGCCTTCCTTAGATAAGATTCAAGTTTCCTATCTAAAGGATATTTAAAAGAAGTACTATCTGCCGTAGGAATAGTAGTACGTTTAGCAAGAGTAGAGATGGCCCCATCAACCTTGGGGATCTTTTCCCAAAACTCCAATCTATCAGTTGGCAAAGGATACAGTTTCTTAAACCTTGAAGAAGGAGTAAAAGAAGTACCCAGTCTATTCCATTCCCTAGAAATTACATCTGAAATAGCATCAGGAACTGGAAAAACCTCTGGAATAACTACATGAGGTTTAAAAACCGAATTTAAACGTTTACTGGTTTTAATATCAAGAGGACTAGTCTCCTCCATATGTAATGCAATCAACACCTCTTTTAATAAGGAACGAATATACTCCATTTTAAATAAGTATGAAGATTTGTCAGTGTCAATATCTGAGGTGGAATCTTCTGAACCAGATAGATCCTCATCAGAAATAGATAAATCAGAATGCTGTCGGTCATTTAAAAATTCATCAAATTTATGAGAAGTTTTAAAAGACCTTTTACATTTATTAGAAGGTGGGATGACAGACAGAGCCTTCTGAATGGAATTAGAAACAAATTCTCTCACATTAAAATGAATATCCTGAACATTAGATGTTGAAGGAACAACAACAGGTAATGGATTACTATTAATGGAAATATTGTCTGCATTTGAAAGTTTATCATGACAACTAACACAAACTACAGCCGGAGGAACAGTTACCACAAGTTTACAACAAATGCACTTAGCTTTGGTAGAACCGACATCAGGCAGCAGGATTCCAGTAGTAGATTCTGAGACAGGGTCAAATTGAGACATCTTGCAATATGTAATAGAAAAAATAACATATAAAGCAAAATTATCAATTTCCTTATATGACTGTTTCAGGAATGTGAAAAAATGCAAACAAAATAAGCCTCTGGAAACCAGAAGCAAAATGAAATAAGGACTTAAATAATGTCAAAAATCTGGCGCCAAGTATGACTCCCACAACTGAAAAAAATATTTTTTGGCGCCAAGAACGTCTGCAACAAACACGAGCGTCATAGATGACGCAAATACGTGAAAACTCTCGGCGACAACTAAGACGCCGGAAATGACGAAATTACGTCAACAAATGTAATTCTCGTGCCAAAAAAGTCTTGCGCCAAGAATGACGCATTTTGCGCTCCCGCGAGCCTAACAGCCCGCAATTTAGAAAAGAGAGTCAATTTGAAATTTTTCAGGTAAGAAAACATTTTTATTATTTTTTTTTTTTTTTTTTTATATGCATTTCCCAAAATGAAACTGACAGTCTGTAAGAAGGAAATATACTGATTAACCTGAATCATGGCAAATATAAGTACAAAACATATATTTAGAACTTTACATATAAAGTGACAAACCATAGCTGAGAGTGTCTTAAATAAAAGAAAACATACTTACCAAAAGACACTCATCTACATAAAGTAGATAGCCAAACCAGTACTCAAACGAGAATCAGTAGAGGTAATGGTATATAAGAGTATATTGTCGATCTGATAAGGGAGGTAGGAGATGAATCTCTACGACCAATAACAGAGAACCTATGAAATAGATCCCCGTTAGGATGACCATTGTATTCAATAGGTAATACTCCCTTCACATCCCTCTGACATTCACTGTACTCTGAGAGGAATCGGGCTTCAAAAAAGCTGAGAAGCGCATATCAATGTAGAAATCTTAGCACAAACTTATTTCACCACCTCCATAGGAGGCAAAGTTTGTAAAACTGAATTGTGGGTGTGGTGGGGGGTGTATTTATAGGCATTTTGAGGTTTGGGAAACTTTGCCCCTCCTGGTAGGAATGTATATACCCATACGTCACTAGCTCATGGACTCTTGCCAATTACATGAAAGAAAGCTAATGCTCATTTAAAATTTGAAGTATGTGTTATCAATATGTTGATTATGGAATTTTACTGTATTTAACTGTCCTTTAGAGGGACAGAAAAGCCAAAATTAAATTTTCATGACTCAGATAGAGTATGCAAATTTAAACAACGTTCCAATTTACTTCTACTATCTAATTTGCTTTGTTATCCTGGTATGCATTGCTGAAAACATATATAGGTAAGCTCAGCATTGCACTGCTGAATGCCAGCTGCTGATTGGTGGCTTCACAAATATTGCTCTTTTTATAGGTTCACCAACGTGTTCAGGTAGCACCCATCGGTTCTCCTTCAACAAAAAATACCTTAAAGGGACAGTATACTATAAAATTGTTTTTCCCTTAATGTGTTTCCAATTACTTTTTTTTTTACCAGTTGCAGAGTATAAAATGCATGAGATTTGCTTTTTAAGGTTTGTTTGTGTATATGAATTATCTGATTTTGTGTTTTGATGCCACAATCTAATAAAATAGGTTGAGCTTGTAGATATACTTAGATCTCATTACTTTATCACATTGTGTACATATACCTGCTTCTTTATCTTATATCTGTCCGTAAACCAATCATCAATACTTGGAGAGAACAATGGAAAATTAACATTTTATTACCTTATCTCTTCTATAAACCACTGGGAGTGTAATTTCTTCTGCTGGCTGTGTTTACACAGCTTGGCCTTAAAGGGACACATCCCATTTTTTTCCCTTCATGATTCAGATAGAGCATGCAATTTTAAGCAACTTCCTAATTTATTCCTATTATCAATTTTTCCTCATTATCTTGCTATCTTTATTTGAAAAGCAAGAATGTAAATTTAGAAGCCGGCCCATTTTTGGTTCACAACCTGGGTTGTGCTTGCTGATTGGTGGCTAAATGCATCCACCATTAAACAAGTGCTGTCCAGGGTCTGAACCAAAAATTGGTTGGCTCCTTAGCTTAGATGCCTTCTTTTTCAAATAAAGGTAGCAAGAGAACAAAGAAAAATTGATAATAGGAGTAAATTAGAAATTTGCTTAAAATTGCATGCTCTATCTGAATCATTAAAGAAAAAAATGGGGTTAGTATCCCTTTAAGGCCAAAAACTTTCAGGATAGGTGGGGACACCACAGGCTAAAACAAACAATTTCAAGTGCCAATATAAAGGTAATGGAAATTCTTGTTAGCAATTTAATACACTCCAGCAGGTATAGTGGATCATTGGGAACATATTAAAGGGGAGAAATGAGTAAACTGTGCCTTTAAGAATGAGGCAAATTTGATAATAGGAGTAAATGACAAAGTTGTAAATCTGAAAGATTGTAAATCATGAAAGAAAAAAAAAATTGGTTTCATTTCCCCTTAAATGACTATTATGAATATAAATATCAATTGTTTTGGGCTTTAAAGTGATAGAAAGGTAAAAAATTAAATGCGCATATGTGCATTTCAATTTGAAATAAAAGCATTTTGCAATATACTTCCATTAGTAAAAATGCTTCTAGTAAACGTTATTACTGTTCTTTAGCAGCATACACAAATATCCTGTGAGGGCCCGTAAACCAGTTCTTAAACACCATAGGGTAGATTTATCAAATGTCGGGCGGACATGATCTGCTGTAGCGTATCATGTCCGCTCGACATACGCTGTCTGCATTTATCATTGCACAAGCATTTCTGGTGAAATGCTTGTGCAATGCTGCCCCCTGCACATTCGCAGCCAATCGTCCACTAGCAGGGGGTGTCAATCATCCCGATCGGGATGATTGCTGTCCGCCACTTCAGAGGTGGCGGATAAGTTAAGAAGAAGCGGTCTTACAGCGGGGGTAGATTGCAGCATCCGCTGCTTGATAAATCTACCCCCATGCCTGCTTAGACAGGTGGCTGTGGTGTATATTGCTACTGCTGACTCTCTGAGCAGGTGTGGGGTTTGAATAATGGTGCACAGGCCCTCGCAAGATATGTGCGTATGCCGCAAAAATCTTTTTTTTTAAAAGCATTGTTGCTAATGGAAGTATATTGCACAACTGCTTCTATTTCAAATTTAAATCCACCCATGCACATATCATTTTTGCCCCTTTTATCCCTATTGATTCTCATAGCCTGCTTTATTGTTTCCCACTACAAAAGCCAACTAAACCAATCAGGGTTGTTGTAAAATAATACAGCGAGTAAATTGTTAAAGAGAATCTTTGACCACTGAATTCAAACTAACTTAGTTGTTGGGCATGCGATATGCTGCCAATAGAGCTGTAAACCATTCACATGTTCAGAGATCCTACAACATCATATGAATAACAAGGGGGAGGGGGAACTATATAATCACATAGCGAACAAATTCATCTAAAGGCAGATTTAAGTCATATTTTATATATGCATCAATAAATCATTACTGCACAGGGTTTCCTCCTTTAGTTCAGGCCAAACCCCAACAAACTATATATAATAGCACAAAAACACTAACTTGCACATAGATATTCACACTCTCAAACACTCTCTATCTAACACATACACTCTCTCGCACTCACACACATGTGCACTCTCTCTCACACACACACACTCTCTCTCCCACACACACTCAAATACTCTCTTTTACACACACAGAAAGACACTGACAAACACAAACACACATAGCCTTGACAATACTTTTAAAGGGACGGTGTAGCTCTTTAAACATAACTGACATAGACGACAGTTTAGAAGTTTGCTGATTTTACAGAGTTTTTCAAAGTCACTAGCAGAGCTATTGAGGTCTATTACATATAGAAATTTTATCTAGGTTATATAAACATTTATCCCTCATTTTAATTTCACGGAGTTTATGTGATTTTCGTATACACAAATGCATTGTATAATTTTCTTTTTCTTTCTATAAATTTATTTTTTCATCTTATTATTTATCAGATATTTGTAATATTGACATTTCGTAATGTTAATTATTTTTAGGTGATTTGGGTTACATGAGCCGGAATTTGCTCATTATGCCTCTACGTAACCCCACCAACGAGGCACAGGAGCGCTATAATCAGGCGCACAGGCGAACTAGGGCTGTAGTTGAACGCATGTTGGGGCTCCTCAAAATGCGCTTTCGATGTCTGGATAGGTCTGGAGGAACCCTCCAATACAGCCCTAGGAAGGTGGGAAGATCATTATAGCCTGCATCGTCCTTCATAACATAGCTCAACAGGCAAGGATGCTGCATGACGTCCAGGTGCCCCTAGCCCTCCAACGAGATGATGAAGATGACAAAGTAGTAGAGTGGCCATTCCGGGACGCGGGGGTCAATGTCAGAGACATCATTAACCACCACTTCAGAAGGTAAATACTATGTTATATAGGAGAATTGCAAAAATGAATCGGGCGAACATGTTAGGATTGTTCAAGAAATTACTACAGCAAAATCTAAAATATATTTTATTATCATAGGTAAATTATACATCATATGTCTCTGGCATTAGCTTCTGTGATGACTTTGCCACCTGATTTTTAAAGACAACATCAGATGGTAAGTATACACAATGTATGGACCAAGACGGGGGGGGGGTATTTGGGCCACTGGTCCATCATATGGCACACACTTATTTTACATGTATTATTCATTTTAGACATTATTAGATTTTAGATAGTCTGAAAGGGATGAATGCCACACATAGCAGATAAAGGGATACTCTGAAGTACATCAAATTGACAAAGTCATACAACAGAGGTTGAGTATGCACAATGTATGTGACCCAGCTTCACACTTGATTGTTATAACATAACACAAAAGAGGCTACATAAGCTTAGTAAGCTATTGCTAAGAAACATTTAGTAAATAGTTAGTGTTAGGGGGAGGGATGCAGAACTATGTACCACTTTATTAGATATTTTGATTTACACTTTATTTCGATTAGGGAGATTTACTTCATCTACAGACTGAAAGTGAAGAATACCAATGTGATAATGTCTGTGGCATTGTCTTTCAACTGTGCTGACTTCTACAACCTCTAAAGACACCTTCACATTGTAAGTATACACAATATATGAACTAAGATGGGGGGATTTTGGCCACTGGTCCATCATATGGCTCACAATTATTTTACATGTATTATTGATTTTAGACATTATTAGATTTTAGAAGGGATGAATGCAACAGATAGCAAATAAAGGTATACACTGAAGCACATAGAATTGACAAAGTCATACATCAGACTTACCTGTAGAATAAAATTAAACTATATTAAACTATTAATTAACCTACCCTAACTATTATACTAAAATTACATTAAACTATATTAAACTATTAATTAACCTACCCTAACTATTATACTAAAATTACATTAAACTATAAATTAACCTACCCTAACTATTATACTAAAATTATATTAAACTATATTAAACTATAAATTAATGTACCCTAACTATTATACTAAAATTACATTAAGCTACCAATTAAATTAACTATATTACATATTTAAAAACTCAACCCTACTTAAATTATTTAAATCTACAATTAAATATTACTAAATTACAAAAAAATAAACACTAAGTTACAAAAAATAAAAAACCACAAAAAACAAACACCCCCAACAGTAAAACCCACCACCCAACCAACCAACCCCCCCAAATAAAAACCCTATCTAAAAAACCTAAGCTCCTCATTGCCCTGAAAAGGGCATTTGTATGGGCATTGCCCTTAAAAGGGCATTTAGCTCTTTTACTGCCCAGAACCTACTCTAAAAATAAAACCCTTAAATAAACCTAACACTAACCCCCGACGATCCAGCCAGCAAGAAGTCTTCATCCAGACAGCCTCTTCCATCTTCATCCAGCCGGCGAAGTCTTCATCCATGCTGCCTCTTCTATCTTCATCCATCCGGCGAGGAGCGGGTTCATCTTGAAGACATCCGACGTGGAGCGGGTCCATCCTGAAGACATCTGACGAAGAGCTCCTCTTCAATACGGTCTCCGCCGTAAACTGGATCTTAAGTGCAAGTGACGTCATCCAAGATGGCGTCCCTTACATTCCTATTGGCTGAAAGGTTTCAATCAGCCAATAGGATTTGAGCAGCTCTCATCCTATTGGCTGTTCCAATCAGCCAATAGGATGAGAGCTCAATCCTATTGGCTGATTGGAACAGCCAAAAGGATGAGAGCTGCTCAAATCCTATTGGCTGATTGGAACAGCCAATAGAATTTTAGCATCTCTAATCCTATTGGCTGATTGGAACCTTTCAGCAAGAAGTCTTCATCCAGACGGCCTCTTCCATCTTCATCCAGCCGGATGAAGATGGACGAGGCCGCCCGGATGAAGACTTCTTTCTGGCTGGATGGATCCGTCAGGCGGAACTTCAAAAATTGTAAGTGGATCGTCGGGGGTTAGTGTTAGGTTTATTTAAGGTAATTTTGGGTCTGAGCAGTAAAATAGCTAAATGCCCTTTTAAGGGCAATGCCCATAAAAATGCCCTTTTCAGGGCATTGGGGATCTTAGGTTTTTTTAAATAGGGTTTTTATTTGGGGGGGTTGGTTGTGTGGGTGGTGGGTTTTACTGTTTGGGGGGAGTTTGTATTTTTTTTTCAGGTAAAAGAGCTGATTTCTTTAGGGCAACGCCCTGCAAAAGGCCCTTTTAAGGGCCATTGGTAGTTTATTGTAGGCTAGGGTTTTTTTTTTATTTTGGGGGGGCTATTTTATTTTGATAGGACTATTAGAATAGGTGTAATTTCTTTTTTATTTTTGATACTGTGGTTTTTTATTTTTTGTAACATACGGCTAGATTTAGAGTTTGGCATTAGCCGTCAAAAGCAGCGTTAAGGGGTCCTAACACTGCTTTTTACCGCCCACTGGTATTTAGAGTCAGGCAGGAAAGGGTCTACCCCTCACTTCCTTACCACGACTCCAGGCTACCACAGATCCCCTTACATCAATTGCGTATCCTATCTTTTCTATGGGATCTGCCTAACGCTGGTATTTGGAGCCTTGGACCAAGTAAGCGGTAGAGCCTCTACCAACAAGACTCCTACCGACAAAAAAGTCAGTAGTTAAGAGCTTTATGGGCTAACGCGGAAATATAAAGCTCTTAACTACTGTGCTACAAAGTACACTAACACCCATAAACTACCTATGTACCCCTAAACCGAGGCGCCCCCCCCACATCACTGCCACTTTAATAAAAAAAATGTAACCCCTAATCTGCCGACCGGACACCGCCGCCACCTACATTATAGCTATGAACCCCTAATCTGCTGCCCCTAACATCGCCGACACCTATATTATATTTATTAACCCCTAATCTGCCCCCCCAACGTCGCCGCTACCTAACTACACTTATTAACCCCTAATCTGCCGACCGGACCTCGCCGCCACTATAATAAATGTATTAACCTCTAAACCACCGCACTCCTGCCTCGCAAACACTATAATAAATAGTATTAACCCCTAATCTGCCCTCGCTAACATTGCCGCCACCTACCTACAATTATTAACCCCTAATCTCCCGTCCGCAACGTTGCCGCTACTATAATAAAGGTATTAACCCCTAAACCTGACTCTAACCCTACTACCACCACTAAGTTAAAGGGACAGTCAACCATAGAATTTTTATTGTTTTAAAAGATAGATAATCCCTTTATTACTCATTCCCCAGTTTTGCATAACCAACACAGTTATATTAATGTACTTTTTACCTTTGTGATTACCTTATATCTAGGAACCTTCTTCCAGCCCCCTGATCACATGACTGTGACTGTTTACTATCTATTGTCTTAAATTTAGCATTGTATTGTGCTAGATCTTAAATAACTTTCTGTGCCTGAACACAGTGTTATCTATATAGCCCACGTGTACTTTCTGTCTCTTTGTGTTGAAAAGAGATTTAAAAAGCATGTGATAAGAGGCAGCCCTCAAAGGCTTAGAAATTAGCATGTGAGCCTACCTATGTTTAGTTTAAACTAAGAATACCAAGAGAAAAAAGCAAATTTGATGATAAAAGTAAATTGGAAAGTCAATTAAAATTAAAAGTCCTATCTGAATAATGAAAGTTTAATTTATACTTGACTGTCCCTTTAAATATAATTTTAATTAAACAAAATAATATTCCTAAAATTAAATAAATTATTCCTATTTAAAACGAAATACTTACCTATAAAATAAACCCTAATATAGCTATTATTATTATGTAGCTATTTTAGGATTTATATTTATTTTACAGGCAACTTTGTATTTATTTTAACTACCTGTAGGTACAATAGCTATTAAATAGTTAATAACTATTTAATAGCTACCTAGTTAAAATAACTACAAAATTACCTGTAAAATAAATCCTAACCTAAGTTACAAATACACCTAACACTACACTATCATTAAATTAATTAAATAAATTACCTACAATTAGCTAAACTAAAATACAATAAAATAAACTATTCTATAATACAAAAAAAACACTAAATTACAAAAAATAAAAAAATTACAAGAAGTTTAAACTAATTACACCTAATCTAAGCCCCCTAATAAAATAAAAAATCCCCCCAAAATGAAAAAAATGCCCTACCCTATTCTAAACTACAAAAGTAATCAGCTCTTTTACCAGCCCTTAAAAGGGCTTTTTGCGGGGCATTGCCCCAAAGTAATCAGCTCTTTTACCTGAAAATAAAAATACAATACCCCCCCAACATTACAACCCATCACCCACATACCCCTACTCTAACCCACCCAAACCCCCCTTAAATAAACCTATCGCTAACCCCCTGAAGATCATCCTACCTTGAGTCGTCTTCACCCAGCCGAGCCGAATTCTTCATCCAAGGTACGCATAGGAGGTCCTTCATCCAGTAGAAGTCTTCATCCAAGCGGGGCAAGAAGAGGCCCTCCATCCGGTAGAAGTCTTCATCCAGGCGGCGTCTTCAATCTTCATCCATCCGAAGCGGAGTGGAGCCATCTTCAAAGGAGCCGACGCAGAGCCATCCTCTTCAACCGACTACTTCCCGACGAATGAAGGTTCCTTTAAGGGATGTCATCCAAGATGGCGTCCCTTCAATTCCGATTGGCTGATAGGATTCTATCAGCCAATCGGAATTAAGGTAGAAAAAATCTGATTGGCTGATGCAATCAGCCAATCAGATTGAAGTTCAATCCGATTGGCTTATCCAATCAGCCAATCGTATTGAGTTCACATTCTATTGGCTGTTCCCATAGAACGATTCCAATGGAACGACTCAAGGTAGGATGATCTTCAGGGGGTTAGCGATAGGTTTATTTAAGGGGGGTTTGGGTGGGTTAGAGTAGGGGTATGTGGGTGGTGGGTTGTAATGTTGGGGGGTATTGTATTTTTATTTTCAGGTAAAAGAGCTGATTACTTTGGGGCAATGCCCTGCAAAAAGCCCTTTTAAGGGCTGGTAAAAGAGCTGATTACTTTTGTAGTTTAGAATAGGGTAGGGCATTTTTTTATTTGTGGGGGATTTTTTATTTTATTAGGGGGCTTAGATTAGGTGTAATTAGTTTAAACTTCTTGTCATTTTTTTTTTTTTGTAATTTAGTGTTTTTGTTTGTATTATAGAATAGTTTATTTTATTATATTTTAGTTTAGCTAATTGTAGGTAATTTATTTAATTAATTTAATGATAGTGTAGTGTTAGGTGTTTTTGTAAATTAGGTTAGGATTTATTTTACAGGTAATTTTGTAGTTATTTTAACTAGGTAGCTATTAAATAGTTATTAACTATTTAATAGCTATTGTACCTAGTTAAAATAAATACAAAGTTGCCTGTAAAATAAATATAAATCCTAAAATAGCTACAATGTAATTAATAGTTATATTGTAGCTATATTAGGGTTTACTTTATAGGTAAGTATTTAGTTTTAAATAGGAATAATTTATTTAATTTTAGGAATATTATTTCATTTAATTAAAATTATATTTAACTTAGGGGGGTGTTAGGGTTAGGGTTAGAGTTAGGTTTAGGGGTTAATACCTTTATTATAGTAGCAGCGACGTTGTGGGCGGGAGATTAGGGGTTAATAATTGTAGGTAGGTAGCGACGATGTTAGGGAGGGCAGATTAGGGTTTAATACTATTTATTATAGTGTTTGAGCGGCGGGAGTGCAGCGGTTTAGGGGTTAATACATTTATTATAGTGGTGGCGAGGTCCGGTCGGCAGATTAGGGGTTAATAAGTGTAGTTAGGTGGCAGCAACGTTGGGGGGGCAGATTAGGGGTTACTAAATATAATATAGGTGTCGGCGGTGTTAAAGGCAGCAGATTAGGGGTTCATAGCTATAATGTAGGTTGCGGCGGTGTCCGGAGCAGCAGATTACGGGTTAATAATATAATGTAGGTGTCAGCGATAGCGGGGCGGCAGATTAGGGGTTAATAAGTGTAAGATTAGGGGTGTTTAGAGTCGGGGTTCATGTTAGGGTGTTAGGTGCAGACAGAGAATGTTTCCCCATAGGAAACAATGGGGCTGCGTTAGGAGCTGAACGCTGCTTTTTTGCAGGTGTTAGGTTTTTTCCAGCCCAAACTGCCCCATTGTTTCCTATGGGGATATTGTGCACGAGCACGTTTTTCCAGCTTACCGCTACCGTAAGGGTTAAAGTGGAGCTAAATTATGCTCAACGCACCCTTTTCTGAGCCTAACGCAGCCACTCAGACAACTCTAAATACCAGCGTTGTTTGAAGGGTGCGCTGGGAAAAAAAGCAGCGTTAGTTACGCGGGTTTTTACCGACAAAACTCTAAATCTAGGTGTTAGTGTTTTTTATTTTTTGTAACTAAGTGTTTATTTTTTTGTAATTTAGTCATTTTTAATTGTAAATTTAAATAATTTCAGTAGGGTTAGGTTTTTAAATATGTAATATAGTTAAATTAATTGGTAGTTTAATTTTAGTATAATAGTTAGGGTAGGTTAATTAACAGTTTATTATAGTTTAATGTAATTTTAGTATAATAGTTAGGGTAGGTTAATTAATAGGGACAGAGTCACCGCGTGCGGCAGCGCTAATCTGAAACCGGAACCGGAACCATAAGGAAGCAAGATGTCATTCAATTAGGTGAGTGCTATACCGGAGTGCCGTAACCAAGGGAGATCAGCCCCAAAAAGTGAATACTGGAGAAATGAGGCAGGCACTACTCGGGGAGTAAAATATCATGAAATATTTATTCAAAAACCACCAAATAAAGTACAGGAGGCTTTAAAAATAACTCCAACAAGGTGCAAACTTACAGACAAACAGAGGGACAGAAGGCCTGATGCGTTTCGCGCACCCTAGTGGCGCTTAATCATAGGCATAGTTGGTAGAGGCCTGATCAACCTTATATACACGTAAAAGTTAACCCATTCCCCACCAACAATAAAAAGTGTAAAACATAAGGTAAACTTATACATTTTAAGGCAATTAGTCTCTAAACAAATGAACCCAGGGAGTAAGGATAGGCTGATAATGTCTTAAAACCAAGAAGGAAACAAAAACAAACACTAAATCAATGATACAAGGATAATAATAAAAATTAAAAATTATTATATACACAGAAATAGCAAAAAACAAGGAGCTTAAAGAGACATACAAATATCACGTGTATAATATATAATTCTGCAAATAATTAATTATAAAAGTTTAAATTTAAACATAAGCAGAATGGTCATTAACCTAATATTTCAAAACATGATATATAGAGTGATGGATTTACTAGAGCCATTTTTAACAGGCTAAGGAATAAATGAATATGTATAAATGTAGGCTAAGAACTAATTGTCAATAAAGAAATTAATATTGCATTCCTTATTCATACCATTTGGTATTCTGGTGTGCAATTTTAGAATCCAATAAAGTTATTTTTTGTCCAAAATTTTATTTTTATTACCACCTCTTGGGGAGAGTACAACTCTGTCTATAATTTGCATTGACATATCTGCTATATGGCTGAAATGATAATTATTAAAGTGATTTGCCACAGCTGAATCAACAAAATAATTTTTAACGTCTCTTGTGTGTTCTCAATATCTGGTTCTGGCCTGTCGTGACGTTTTACCTATATACTGACTTCTGCATAAGTTACAAGTGAGTAAATATACCACATACGTGGTCCTGCAGTTCGTATAAAAGTCTATGTTATAGGTTTTATCATCAAAGGTAGATTTGAAGGTATTTCCAATTATTATGTTGGCGCAGGTAGTACATTGCCTACCTCCACATTTAAAATTGCCTTTTTTAGAAAGCCAACATTGATGACCTTGGTCATCTTTTGATGTAATAGTACTAGGGGACAGTGATCTAGCTAAGGTTTTAGGCTTTCTGGAGACGAATCTACATTTATCAACAAGTGGTTTAAGGACAGGGTCACCCGTTAGCAAATGAAGATGTTTTTTTTAAGGATCTGCACTATACTAGTAAATTGTGATGTATACTCTGTGGAAAAAAACAACAGACTCTTCTGATATATTTGTTCCTGACCTCTTCACCCCACCAGGCCTATAGTTTTGTGTTTTTACATGTTGTCTACATTCTTCCAAAAGGGATGGATCATATCCCCTCTTAACAAGCCTGTCTTTAAGTTCTAATGACTTCTCCTCAAAGGTATCATCAGACTTTGTGTTCCTACGAAGTCTGATGAATTGGCCCTTAGGTATAGCTTTAATTAAATGATCAGGGTGTTGAGAGCTGGCATGCAAGATGGTATTCCCAGCAGTACTCTTTCTATAAGTTTTGGTCATGATCAAACCATCAGCAATGTACAGTGTAAGGTCCAAAAAATGAATGACATTCTCATTCATTTCACCAGTGAATTTCAAGCCCATTTCATTAGTACTAAAATAAAGTAACATGTCATGTAAAAGTTTAGGATCCTTATCACTGCGCACCACTAAAAACCGGACGAAGAGTTCTATACGCTCATACCAGGGGTTGTTGTGGGAGTAAACGTACATTAGCTCCCACCAGGCAACAAAGATGTTAGCAAAAGCGGGGGCAAATTTTGCCCCCATAGCTGTTCCCCGTATTTGCAGATAGAACTCTCCGTCAAATGAAATAAAGTTATGTGATAGCAGAAACCTCAAAACATCCCCTATATATAGTCTAACTGAATTTTCTAGCCCACAATCCTTTTCCAAAAAGAAATCAACTGCTTTAATACCAAGGTGCTGGGGGATACTAGTATAAAGGGATGTTATGTCTGCAGTAATCCAACAAAAGTCCTCCCGCCACCTGATAGTATCCAATGTGGCCAGAAGATGAGATGTATCCTTCAAGTAACTTAATTGTGGCTGGTATTGGATCTCTTTTGGAGCCACTTGGAGAATGGATGCATAGTATCCTTCAGCCTATAGCCACTAAGAAATTAAGTTACCTGAAGGATACATCTCATCTTCTGGCCACATTGGATACTATCAGGTGGTGGGAGGACTTTTGTTGGATTACTGCAGACATAACATCCCTTTATACTAGTATCCCCCAGCACCTTGGTATTAAAGCAGTTGATTTCTTTTTGGAAAAGGATTGTGGGCTAGAAAATTCAGTTAGACTATATATAGGGGATGTTTTGAGGTTTCTGCTATCACATAACTTTTTTTAATTTGACGGAGAGTTCTATCTGCAAATACGGGGAACAGCTATGGGGACAAAATCTGCCCCCGCTTTTGCTAACATCTTTGTTGCCTGGTGGGAGCTAATGTACGTTTACTCCCCCAACAACCCCTGGCATGAGCGGATATAACTCTTCGTCCGGTACATAGATGATCTGCTTTTAGTGGTGCGCAGTGATAAGGATCCTAAACTTTTACATGACATGTTACTTTATTTTAGTACCAATGAAATGGGCTTGAAATTCACAGGTGAAATGAATGAGAATGTCATAAATTTTTTGGACCTTACACTGTACATTGCTGATAGTGTGATCATGACCAAAACTTATAGAAAGAGTACTGCTGGGAATACCATCTTGCATGCCAGCTCTCAACACCCTGATCATTTAATTAAAGCTATACCTAAGGGCCAATTCATCAGACTTCGTAGGAACACAAAGTCTGATGATACCTTTGAGGAGCAGTCATTAGAACTTAAAGACAGGCTTTTTAAAAGGGGATATGATCCATCCCTTTTGGAAGAATGTAGACAACATGTAAAAACACAAAACTATAGGCCTGGTGGGGTGAAGAGGCCAGGAACAAATATATCAGTAGGGTCTGTTGTTTTTTTCCACAGAGTATACATCACAATTTACTAGTATAGTGCAGATCCTTAAAAAACATCTTCATTTGCTAACGGGTGACCCTGTCCTTAAACCACTTGTTGATAAAGGTAGATTCGTCTCCAGAAAGCCTAAAACCTTAGCTAGATCACTGTCCCCTAGAACTATTACATCAAAAGATGACCAAGGTCGTCAATGTTGGCTTTCTAAAAAAGGCAATTTTAAATGTGGAGGCAGGCAATGTACTACCTGCGCCAACATAATAATTGGAAATACCTTCAAATCTACCTTTGATGATAAAACCTATAGCATAGACTTTTATACGAACTGCAGGACGACATATGTGGTATATTTACTCACTTGTAACTTATGCAGAAGTCAGTATATAGGTAAAACGTCACGACAGGCCAGAACCAGATATGGAGAACACACCAGAGACGTTAAAAATTATTTTGTTGATTCAGCTGTGGCAAATTACTTTAATTATTATCATTTAAGCCATATAGCAGATTTGTCAATGCAAATTATAGACAGAGTTGTACTCCCCCCAAGAGGTGGTAATAAAAATAAAATTTTGGACAAAAAAAGAACTTTATTGGATTCTAAAATTGCACACCAGAATACCAAATGGTATGAATAAGGAATGCGATATTAATTTCTTTATTGACAATTAGTTCTTAGCCTACATTTATACATATTCCTTTATTCCTTAGCCTGTTAAAAATGGCTCTAGTAAATCCATCACTCTATATATCATGTTTTGAAATATTAGGTTAATGACCATTCTGCTTATGTTTAAATTTAAACTTTTATAATTAATTATTTGCAGAATTATATATTATACACATGATATTTGTATGTCTCTTTAAGCTCCTTGTTTTTGCTATTTCTGTGTATATAATAATTTTTAATTTTTATTATTATCCTCGTATCATTGATTTAGTCTTTGTTTTTGTTTCCTTCTTGGGTTTAAGACATTATAAGCCTATCCTTACTCCCTGGGTTCATTTGTTTAGAGTCTAATTGCCTTAAAATGTATAAGTTTACCTTATGTTTTACACTTTTTATTGTTGGTGGGGAATGGGTTAACTTTTATGTGTATATAAGGTTGATAAGGCCTCTACCAACTATGCCTATGATTAAGCGCCACTAGGGGGCGCGAAACGCGTCAGGCCTTCTGTCCCTCTGTTTGTCTGTAAGTCTGCACCTTGTTGGAGTTATTTTTAAAGCCTCCTGTACTTTATTTGGTGGTTTTTGAATAAATATTTAATGATATTTTACTCCCCGAGTAGTGCCTGCCTCATTTCTCCAGTAGGTTAATTAATAGTTTAATATAGTTTAATGTAATTTTAGTATAATAGTTAGGGTAGGTTAATTAATAGTTTAATATAGTTTAATGTAATTTTAGTATAATAGGGTAGGTTAATTAATAGTTTAATATAGTTTAATGTAATTTTAGTATAATAGTTAGGGTAGGTTAATTAACAGTTTAATATAGTTTAATTTAATTCTACAGGTAAGTTTAAATATTATAAGATAGGGATGTTGTAATTGTAATGTAAAGTTAGCGGAAGGTTAGGTTAAGGGGTTAATAGCTTATTTTAGTTTATGGCGATGTGGGGGGCTGGTGGTTTAGGGCTTAATAAGTTTAGTAAGTGGTAGTGATGTGGGAGGCCAGGGGTTTAGGGGTTAATACATTTATTTAGTTGCGGTGGGGTCTGGGAGCGGCGAGATAGGGGTTAATACTTTTATTTAGTTGCGGTGGGGTCCGGGAGTGGCGGGATAGGGGTTAATACTTTTATTTAGTTGCGGTGGGGTCCAGGAGCAGTGGGATAGGAGGTTAATACTTTTATTTAGTTGCGGCAGGGTCCGGGAGTGGCGGGATAGGGGTTAAACATTTTAGTATAGTGGCGGTGTTTAGTGACAGGGTATAAATAAAGTTGGTAAAAAGCTGAATAGCTTTTTGCCGGCTTTTTTTTATAAATATGGAGATCGTATTCAGGTCCGCGGCCGCAATGTTAGGATGTTAGGCGAGCGTATTGGTGACGTCAAATGCAAGAAAGTTGACGACTTGATTGATAGGCCTCTTAGTGTTAGGGGGAGGGATGCAGAACTATGTACCACTTTATTAGATATTTTGATTTACACTTTATTTTCGATTAGGGAGATTTACTTCATCTGCAGATTGAAAGTGAAGAATACCAATGTGATCATGTCTGTGGCATTGTCTTTCAACTATGCAGACTTCTACAACTTATAAAGACTCCTTTACATTGTAAGTATACACCCTGGGCGATATTTATCAAAGCATCAACTATGTTGCATTTGCGGGCGTCAATACGATCTGAATACAATCTTCTTATTTATCAAAAAAGCCGTCAAAAACACGCATGTCAAGTACAGTGCGAAGAGCATCGGACTGGTGTTAACTAACATTCATCGATGTTGCAGCTATTCAGGTTTTTACCAACTTTATTTATATAATTTCATTACTGTCCACGAACAAGCACATTTCTCTTTAGCACATTATTTTATAAAGTGTAAATGTATTCTTTTTCTGAGCAGGACTACTTGCGAATATAGCAAGTAACGACATATTTGGTGCAAAATGGAGAGTGAATTATTCTAATTCTTTTTAATATTGGACATACATATTTTAGTATGTATACATATATATATATATATATATATATATATATATATATATATATATATATATATATATATATATGTTATGAAATCTTTTGCAAACATATTTACATGTCCCTAAGTTCCTTTTTTTGTTCTAAACAATGTTGTCTGTCATATCTATATGTTTTTTATACCACTATATGTATATATTGTAAATGTATTATTAGTCTGAGCAGGAATAATTGTGAATATAACGTAATCAGAGTATCATATGTATTTATTTGCAATCAATGGATATTTTAAAAGGATAGGAAAGTAAAAATGTAAGTTGCACTAGTGGGAGCTAGCTGCTAATTGGTGCCTGCATACATTTGTCTCTTGTGATTGGCTAAATAGATGTGTTCAGCTAGCTGCCAGTAGTGCAATGCTGTTCCTTCAGCAAATGATAACAAGAGAATGAAGCAAATTTGATAATAGAAGTAAATTGGAAAGTTGTTTAAAATTGTATTTTCTATCAAAATCATGAGAGAATATTTGGGGGTTTCCTGTCCCTTTAAGAGCTGGGCCAGGTTTCTCTCTGCACCTGTCTATCCCCTCCTGATTGGAATCTATTTTTAAAAAACACCCCTTCACAGGTGTTATAAAATGGGCTGGCATATAAGATGACATTTCTTACAGAAAAAGAAATTCAAGAGAAGTAAGAAATACACTGAAAATAGCATGCCAGTAAAGAGGTGATTTTAATTTCTGCTGTATCTGAAAAAAATATAATGTGTATTTGAATCAGATTGGCTGATGTCATAAATCATGTGATTATGCATGTTCCAATCAAAAGTGGTGGAAAAATTTGCTAGTGTGTGGGTTATTTAGGAGTTTGCATCATAATTGGTGCGAAAAATGTTGAGTCAAATTTGGCGCAAAGTGGCGAGTGGGACTTGTATTACATGGCTTAACATGATGCACATAGATTTTTCCAACAAATAAAAAGGAAGTTAGCTATATTATGTTGTGTATCTATTTCATTTTTATCTCTATATCTATTAGTGCGACAAGTTTGGGAAAAACTTTGCACCAAATATGTAGAAATATTATTGTCCCCTTGCTTTGTAATGAGAGACAAAGTTGTAGCATAATCCCTAAGTAGTAATGTATTTTTCATTTGTATCCCTATATCTACTAGTGCACCAAATGTGTAGCAATAATATTGTTTGATTTAGAAAGGGTATACAATGTTAATAGAGTTTCTAATTTACTTTTATTATGTAATATACTTCATTCTCTTGCAGCATCAAACATAAGCTTTCTGTGTTTTCAGACTCCCATTGAGTTCTATGGCATCCGCGACCTAAGGGTTGGTGGATTGAAAACCAGGTACGCTGCGTCAGAAAAGATGCGCGCGTAGCTGTAGAAATTTTGATAACTTTGTGAGAGCTTCAAATAGTGTCGAATAGGAAGGTGAATAAACACGATTCTGCTCGAATTCCACAGGTTTTCAACTCGTAGAAATCTGCATCAGATTGAGATCGCGGGATGGTATGTTATGTCACAAATTTCAACATTTGCCGATGTTGCCACTTTGATAACTACCGCAGATCAATCTTGCAATATATATGATGTGAAATTCCAGCATGCTTTTAGTTGACGCTTTGATAAATATCCCCCAATGTATGGACTAAGACGAGGGGTGGGGGGATTTGGCCACTGGTCCATCATATGGCACACAATTATTTTACATGTATTATTCATTTTAGACATTATTAGATTTTAGATGGGATGAATGCCACATATAGCAGATAAAGGGATACTCTAAAGCACATAGAATTGACAAAGTCATAAATCAGAGGTTGAGTATACACAATCTATGTGACTCAGCTTCACACTTGATTGTTATAACATAACACAAAAGAGACTACATACACTTTAGGAAATAGTGTCTTATTAGATATTTTGATTTACACTTTATTGATGATTAGGGAGATTTACTTCATCTACAGACTAAAAGTGAAGAATACCTATGTGATCATGTCTTGTCTTTCAACTGTGATGACTTCTACAACATCTAAAGACACCTTCACATGGTTAGTGTACACAATGTCCGGAACAAGACTGGGGGAGGCAGGATACATCATATGGCAAACACTTATGTTTCCTCTCATTTATTTTAGATGGTATTTCACAATCCTCTATTTTGAAAGTGATGAATGTGACACATAATGCAGATAAATTGATATTTGAACTATAATCGACTTTTAAAGATCATACATCAGGTTAGTTTGCACAATGCATGCTATTGAGAAGAATCATAGGAGGAATAATGGTGGAATTATTGAGAAATAAATTGAATGTGTCTAGCAATTAGTTTTCACAATGTCCTATTTTATTAATATTTATTTCATATACATTCCCCTTACTTTATGCTATAGAGGACTTAGATTGTGACCAATCATACAGATAAAGGGATACATTTCTTCTGAGATAATTTCATAGGTGAAATTTACGTATTTTAGTTTTTGAAGGGACAGGAAATATTACATTCAATTATGTCCCTCATACAATTGAATAATTAATGAATATTTGCACAAAATAGGATATTAGACATTAATTTGTCTAATTTTGAATGTTAATATGTAAGTCAACTTTTTATTAGCCAATTTAAAGTGATTTCTTTCAAATTATGTATAAAGATATCCAGTCTGAACCTGGCTTTAATATCAGAACAACAAGTTTATAGCATAGACAGAAGATGACTTTATAATTATTATACTTACAGATAAATATTTTATTAATGTGTTATGAAATAACATACTTGCTTTCATATTCTAATTATTTGTATTCTTTTTTCTTACAGATTTTCAAGTTTGCTGAATTCACAAAAGAATTTGTAGTTATTGTTAGTGTATCTTATTTTCAAAATAAATATCTTTACACACTATATATTTTTTTATTTATTTAAATACATCTTTTAAAATCAGATACTAAATATAATCTATCCATCCAAGTAAGACACTAACAAACACATCCTTCTAATATTAGAAAGACATGGAAAGAAAAGAATAGTCCCATAAGTGGTTGTTAAATGATCGATTTTACAAGTACATGTCTGCTATTATATCTAATTTACTTTGAAATATCAACACAGCTGCAGCAGATAATGAGTTTTAAAGTCTTGTATTTTACCAAAGTGTAGGTGGAGTTAGATACAGTCATATAATGAATTTTGGTTGTGTGATTTAGAGATGTACAATTCTGAAAATGTTAATTAAGGGTTAATGGCGAGGCTATGCAGTATAATTTAAAATAATATCTGTACATATTATTATATGTTGTCTACATAACAACTTTTGTTATGTCACTTTTAAGAAATGTGTAGGGTGAACTTTCTACATTAAAGTGACAGTCTAGATTAATTTTATATTCTCATTATATAATATCTATCATTCCGGTTTGTAGAAATTTGTAAGATATTTTTTAAATAAATATAGCTTAGTTATTATGTTATCGTTATTTGCAAGATAACATAGGTAGATTAAATGATCTTTAAAGAAAATATTATAGGTAAGTTTATTTTCACATTTAGACAGAGCTAGTTTTTCTATGCCATATTGATGAGAGTGTTCACTCTAGTGGAGTAATTTAAAGGGACAGTTAACTCAATATTTTTCTGAAATTCATTACTATGGCTATAACTACGGCTTCTCAGCCAAAATGCGTAGGCCCGTTTGTGCTACGCCCGTGAATGCTTGTCTAAACCTTGGGTTACTGTACCCTATTTTTATCCTGTGTGGAATATAATAAAAATTTAACGTAACGGACAATACGTCTTCTTCATTTCTTGACTGCAGACCAGCCAGTCCATTCACGTGGCTGTTTGTGATTGGTTGGAGCAGGTGGGCTGCAATCTATTGGCTTGAGGATAGGTCACGAGGGAGTGACCTAGAGGAACACCAACAAGCCCTGTGTGGAAGCACCGCAAGCCGCGGATATTCAAAGTGATGAGAAGTATCGCCCCAGTCTTAACAGCGGCATCAGGAGTAAGTCAGAAGGCAGTATTACGACTGAACTGTGGGTCTGGCGACAGCCAAGATAGTTTCATCTCTTTTCCTTGTTCCCCTCATACGAACCATTATGCAGACACCTTAAACAGACTTTATACACTACAAGTATCTCTGTTATTAGTGCTTATAAGGTTACTGGGTGCACTTCACTCAATTCAGAGTTTGAAACAGCCATATAATTAATTTTGGTTGTGTGATTTAGAGATGCACAATTCTGAAAATGTTAATTAAGGGTTAATGGCAAGGCTATGCAGTATAATTTAGAATTTAAAATAATATCTGTACATATTATTATATGTTGTCTACATAACAACTTTTGTTATGTCACTTTTAAGAAATGTGTAGGGTGAACTTTCTAGATTAAAGTGACAGTCTAGATTAATTTTCTATTCTCATTATAATATCTATCATTCCGGTTTGTACAAAATTTGTAAGATATTTTTTAAATAAATATAGCTTCGTTTTTATGTTATCGTTATTTGCAAGATAACATAGGTAGATAAAATGATCTTTAAAGAAAACATTATAGATAAGTTTATTTTCACATTTAGACAGAGCTAGTTTTTGTATGCCACTCTAGTGGAGTCATTTAAAGGGATAGTGTCAGGGTGCCAGGAATCAGACTGAGACGAGAAGTGCAAAAATAATCACACCTTTATTAATAGCAAAAAAATAATAAAAAGTCCACAAGTCAAATAACAAGCCAGGAATCAAAACCAGAGCTGGTAGTCAGACGAGCCGAGTCAGGAGCCATAGCAAATAGTCAGACGAGCTGGAATCAGGAACAAGGAAAACAGCAGAGTCAGGAACAAGCCAGGGATCAGGAACCAGGAAGGACGTCAGGCAGCCAGGTAATACACAGGAACTCTCACAAACAGGTCTGAGACAACGCAAAGGCAAAGCATACTGAACAGAGGCCCTTTAAATAATAACTGATGACATCACAATTCTGAGACTGCATCCTGTCTCACATGGATGATGCACACCAGTCTGGCCATAAAAGGAAGTGCAGGAATTGAGTAGCATCCCCAAAAATGCACCATAATCAGGAAGAGAGGTGAGTAAAATGGCTGCCAGCAGCACATGGCAAACACAACAGGGAAAAAACCCTGACAGTACCCTCCCCTCAACGACCCCTCCCCCACGGGAGGACAAAAGACTTATTGGGGAAACGGGCATGGAAGGCACGGAGGAGGGCGGAAGCATGAACATCAGAGGAGGGAACCCAAGAACGCTCCTCAGAACCATAGCCTCTCCAGTGAACCAAATACTGTACACTGCCCCTGGACATACGAGAGTCAATAATGCTGCTGACCTCATACTCCTCATGGTTGTCAACAAAGATAGGATGGGGACAAGGCAACACAGTGGTAAACCGATTACAAACCAATGGTTTCAAGAGGGAGACATGAAAAACATTGGAGATGCGCATAGTAACAGGAAGGTCAAGTGCGTAGGCCACAGGATTAACCCGTCGGAGTATTCGAAAAGGACCAACATAACAGGGAGCCAATTTATTGGAAGGCACACGAAGGTTCAAGTTGCAGGAGGACAGCCAAACTCTCTCACCAACCTGGTAGGAAGGTGCAGGCAGACGCCTACGATCAGCTGGGAACTTTTGGCGCTGCATAGAACGATGAAGGCAATCCTGAATCTGCACCCACGTGGAACAGAGTTGGCGGAGATGCTCCTCCAAAGACGGAATAGCCTGAGAAATGAATGAATTGGACAACAAGGATGGTTGGAACCCATAATTCGCCATGAACGGGGATATCTTGGAGGAAGCATTAATAGCACTATTACGAGCAAACTCTACCCAAGGTAACAGTTCAGACCAATTATTGTGGTGATCTGAGACATAGCAATGGAGGAACTGTTCCAGAGCTTGATTAGACCATTCCGCAGCCCCATTGGATTGAGGGTGATATGCCGAGGAGAAAGAAAGCTGGATCCCCATTTGAGCACAAAAGGAACGCCAAAATCTGGAGACAAACTGGCTACCCCAGTCCGACACTATCTCCTTGGGTAACCCATGTAAACAGAAGACCTCCCGGACAAAAATTGAAGCAAGCTCCTGAGCGGTAGGCAGCTTCATCAAGGGAATGCAATGTGACATTTTAGAAAAACGGTCAACCACCATAAGGATAACAGTATTGCCATTGGAAACAGGGAGCTCGACAATGAAGTCCATGGAAAGATGTGTCCAAGGACACTCACCATTAGCAATAAGTTGAAGAAGACCCACAGGAAGATGTCGAGGAGTCTTATTCTGTGCACAAACTGAGCAGGAGGCAACATACGCAGCAACATCAGAACGAAGACCTGGCCACCAGAATTGTCAAGTGACAGACCAAATCATTTGGTTCTTGCCTGGGTGACCTGCGGCTTTAGGATAGTGGTAAGTGTGCAAAAGTTTAGTTCGAAGATTCTCAGGAACAAAACACTTACTACTAGGTTTCTCAGGAGGTGCATTGGTTTTTGCAGTCAGGATCTCCTCCCCCAAGGAGAAGTCAAATTAGTACATATGGTATCCAAAATATGGTCAGGAGGTATAACAGGAGTAGGTACAGACTCCTCCTTGGACACAGGCGAAAATTGTTGATAGAAGGCATCAGCCCTAACATTCTTACTACCAGGCAGGTTGGAGATCACATAATTAAACCAAGACAAAAATAGCGCCCATCTGGCCTGTCGGGCGACAAACGTTCTGCTTCAGATAGATAAGTTAAATTCTTGTGGTCAGTAAGAATGAGCACTGGCACGCTAGTACCCTCGAGAAGATGCCTCCATTCCTTAAGTGCCAAAATTATGGCCAGTAATTCCCTGTCACCAATTTCATAATTGCACTCCGCTGGAGACAATTTCTTAGAGAAGAAAACACAAGGATGCAAGGATCCATCAGGCGTAGGACGTTGAGACAAGAGGGCACCTACTCCAGTCTCAGATGCATCGACCTCAAGAACGAAAGGCAGGACAGGGTTAGGATGAGCCAGAACTGGAGCGGCAGCAAAGGCAGTCTTAAGACTATCAAAGGCCTTAATGGCAGTAGGTAACCAATGGAGTGGATCATTCTCGTTACGGGTCATGTCTGTGATAAGTTTGACCAAGGAAGAAAAGTTTTTAATAAACTTTCTATAGTAATTGGCGAACCCCAAAAAACGTTGAATAGACCGAAGACCAACTGGGCGAGGCCACTGCAGAACTGCAGATAACTTGTCAGGATCCATGGAGAACCCTGCAACGGAGATAACATAACCTAGGAAGGTTACTTGAGTCTGATGTAACTCACATTTCTCGAGTTTACAAAACAGGCCGTTCTCACGTAGTCTCTGAAGAACCCATGCAATATCAGAACGATGAGCCTCAAGTGTGGGTGAGTGAATGAGGATGTTGTCTAAGTACACCACAACACACTGTTGCAACATATCTCGTAGGACATCATTAATAAATTCCTGAAACACAGCAGGAGCATTACATAGGCCAAAGGGAATTCAAGATACTCATAATGCCCGCTCCTGGTGTTAAATGCTGTTTTCCATTCGTGGCCCTCCTTAATCCTAACGAGATTGTACGCTCCTCTCAAATCAAGTTTAGTAAAGACCGTAGCTCCCTTAAGGTGGTCAAAGAGTTCTGTAATAAGCGGAAAAGGGTAAGCATTCTTAATGGTAAGACGATTAAGACCCCTACAATCGTTACATGGTCTTAACTCGCCACCCTTTTTCTTCACAAAGATGAAGCCAGCCCCTGCAGGAGAGCAGGATTTGGGGATGATCCCCCGCGACAGAGCATCTGCAACATACTCCTCCATAGCACAATTCTCTGCAACAGAGGGTACACCCGGCCCCGAGGAGGAATGGCTCCGGGTTGCAGGTCTATGGTACAATCGTAAGACCGGTGAGGAGGCAACGTACCAACACGCACCTTGTCAAACACATCTAGGAACTCTCGGTACTCCTCTGTCAATTGAGAAACCGAAGAAGTGCACAAGACTTTAACTGGTTTCCGAAGACAAGTGGAAATACATTGTGGGGACCACGACAAAATTTCGGACATGCACCAGACGAGACTGGGATTGTGCTTTTGGAGCCAGGGATAACCCAGAACAACCAGAAAATGTGGAGAGTTTATCACCTGGAACTGGAGGGTTTCAAAATGGAGAGCCCAACAGCCATGGACAATGGAGCAATTTCATGAGTAACAATTGCGGGCTGAAGGGGCCTGCCATCAATGGCTTAAATAGCAAATGGAACGGACCGAGGCAAAACAGGAATGGAGTGATTTGATACAAAAGCACTGTGAATGAAATAGCCCGCAGCACCGGAGTCAACAAGAGCCTGGGTGAGTCTACCCAGGAAAGGACAACCGTGACCAAAGGTTTCTTGTTAAGCGGTTCCGGGGACGAGAATAAACCACCCAAGGTCTGCCCCTGACAGGACCTTAGGTGTGAGCATTTCCTGGCCGTGTAGAACAAGACTTCAAAAGGTGGCCCTGTAACCCACAATAGAGGCAGAGCCCCTCCCTCCTCCTAAAGGCCCTCTCCGCTGTGGAGAGACGCGTGAATCCCAGCTGCATTGGCTCAGCAGTACCTGGTGACTCAGGACCAGGAGGCATGGGAGGAGAGGGAGGCATGGGTGGGAATGAACACGTAGGAGACAACGAAACAGGAGGCTTCCGCAAGTGCTCTTTAAAAGAGGGCCTCTCTCTGAGTCTGATGTCAATTAGGATCAAAAAAGACACCAATGCCTCGAGATCCTCTGGTAAATCTCTGGCAGCAACTTCGTCTTTAATCGCATCAGAGAACCCATGAAAGAAGGCGGCAACAAGGGCTTTATTGTTCAAACCTACCTCTGCGGCAAGCGTACAGAACTCAATAGCATACTGAGCAACAGATCTTGTACCTTGCTGAATGGACATGAGTCGTTTAGCAGCAGATGAGGAGCGAGCTGGAACATCAAATACCCTTCGAAATGAGGCCACAAATTCAGAGTAATTTGAAATCACAGGTTTATTAGTCTCCCACAAGGAATTAGCCCAGACAAGAGCTGTGTCAGAGAGTAACGAGATGAGAAATCCCACCTTAGCTCTGTCAGAGGGAAACGCCTGAGGTAACAGCTCAAAGTAAATGCCCATCTGGTTCAAAAATCCTCTGCACTGAATAGGACAGCCTCCATATTGCTGAGGTAGAGGTGCAGAACTGGACATGCTCCTGGTAGGCATAGGTGCAGCAGCGGAAACAGGAGCAGCCATAACTTGCGGGACACTCTGGTCCAAATGTGCAGTGCGAGTCAGCAGGGTTTGCAGGGCTAGTGCAAATTGATCCAAGCGGTGATCCTGTACATCCATCCTGGAAATGATGGCAGGTAAAGGTGGATTATTAGCACCATCAGGATTCATGGCCTTTGTGTAATGTCAGGGTGCCAGGCATCAGACTGAGACGAGAAGTGCAAAAATAATCACACCTTTATTAATAGCAAAAAAATAATAAAAAGTCCACACATCAAATAACAAGCCAGGAATCAAAACCAGAGCTGGTAGTCAGACGAGCCGAGTCAGGAGCCAAAGCGAATAGTCAGACAATCCGGAATCAGGAACAAGGAAAACAGCAGAGTCAGGAACAAGCCAGGGATCAGGAACCAGGAAGGACGTCAGGCAGCCAGGTAATTCACAGGAACTCTCACAAATAGGTCTGAGGCAACGCAAAGGCAAAGCATACTGAACAGAGGCTCTTTTAATAATAAGTGATGACATCACAATTCTGAGACTGCATCCTGTCTCACATGGATGATGCACACCAGTCTGGCCATAAAAGGAAGTGCAGGAATTGAGCAGCATCCCCCACAATGCACCATAATCAGGAAGAGAGGTGAGTAAAATGGCTGCCAGCAGCACATGGCAAACACAACAGGGAACAAACCCTGACAGATAGTTAACTTAATATTTGTCTGACATTCAATTTGTTCGTAATTATCCACTTTACCGGCTGGAGTGTATTAAATTGTTTACAAGTATTTCCATTACCATTATTTTTGCATTTAAGATAGTTGATTTAGCTTGTGGCATCTCCACCTATTCTGAAAATCTTTGGCCTTAAGGCCAAGCTGTGTAAACACAGCCATCATAAGAAATTACACTCCCAGTGGGGTATAGAAAAGATAAGGTAATAAAATTTTAATTTTCAAGTATTGGTGATTGGTTTACAGAAAGATATAAGATAAAGAAGCATGTATATGTACATAATGTGATACAGTAATGAAATTAGATTATATCTGCAAGCTCAAAACATTTTATTTGGTTGTGGCTTCAAAACCAAAATAAGATCATTCAAATCCCAAAAATAACCTTAAAAAGCACACATATACCCTGCTGCTGATAAAAAAAAGATTAATTGAAAACACATTAAGGAACAAATATATTATAGTATACTGTCCCTTTAAGAGTCTGTACTGAATCATTAACAAGCCAGTTAACATGATTAAATATTTACAATCATTATATTCGAATATCGTAATAGACAAAATGGTTAATATATTTTAAAAAGTTAGAAAATATACTCAACACACTACTAGATCCCAATAAATTCATGATCACGGATGTGCAATTATGCTTTTAATTATTATGCAATGCTCATCGATAAAATAAATGGGCAGAGACGTAAACATGAGTTTGCTGTTACAGTGGCATTACTTTAGACATTTTGTTCAAATGTATACATTAATTCTGATAAATGTTACAAATACAGTATCATGAGTTTCAAGATTCCAAAAGAAATTATCTATACTAGGAATCGAAAAATAAATTATCACAGATAAATGTCTAACAACTGATATCAATGCAAGAATACATAAAATGACTCAAAGTGACAGTCACCAACAAAAATTTATATTTAAAAACATACATGATCCCTTTATTTGTAAATACTGTTTTATTTATAAAATCTTATTTTTTTGTAAATATTTTTTTAAATCTGTGATTAGCTTGTATCTAAGCCATTGCAGACTGACCCCTTAATTATTTCTTTTGTACAGGCTTGCATTTAGCCAATCAGTGCCCTCTCCCTTGTGAATCCATGGACGTGGTCACAATGTTATCTGAATGACACACCTTAACTTATGCTCTCTAGCTGTTGAAAAGTGCAAAATGAATTGAAAGAATATTTCTATTTCAAGGATATTGATAATAGTATATGATCAGCATTTGTTTTATTTTTCAACAAAGAATAACAAGAGATCAAACACAATTTGATGTTACAAGTGTACTTCAAATGATGTCACAATTGTATTCCCTATGTAATTAATGAACGTTGGATTCTGAATAAACTGTCCCTTTAACATAAGAGGCACACTTCAAAGTGTAATAAAATAACATGTGAGACTACCTAGGATTATGTTACAATTCCTGATACCAACATAAATACACAAAAAATTTTAAGCAAATTCCATTGGAGGTAAAATATAGAAATCAAAATAATGATTTGACTAAAAATATAGTATTCTTTGATTCATTGTTAATTAACACATGGGGTCATTGATTCAACCTTCTAGTTTGATAGGGCCTTGATAAATGGATCAAACAGAGATTTAAATCATTAAATGAAATCGTAAATATCAATCATTCATAAACATATATACCATTTTCATAACAGTTGTGATTAAGGGGTATATTTATTAATGTGCGAGCAGACATGATACGATGTAGCGTATCATGTCCGCTGCACATCGACAAATACTGACAGCATACGCTGTTGGCATTTATCATTGCACCAGCAGTTCTTGTGAACTGCTGGTGTAATGCCGCCCCCTGCAGATTGGCCGCTAGCAGGGGGTGTCAATCAACCCGATCGTATTTCTGTCCGCTGCCTCAGAGCAGGCAGGCAAGTTATGGTGCAGCGATCTTTAGACTACTGCTTCATAACTTCTGTTTCCGGCGAGACTGAAGGCTCGCCAGAAACAAGAGGCATCAAACTCCATACGAAGCTTGATAAATCGGCCCCTGAGTGATCATTTAATGGCAAATAAAAACTAAGAAATCATCTCTGCTCATTTATACATACATTTTACAAAACAATGATCTTGCATGCATAATTAAGAATATGTTTTAACTTGTCAAAATATTTAAAAATGTATGATTGTTCGTGTCAAGGTTATGATTTTTACTAAAAATATCTAATCTTGATTGAATATTTTACAGATATGGATGTTGGTGCTGGACCCTCAACGTCGGGGTTGTCACAGTCTGGTATTTAAAAGGAAAAATCATGATTCTGATATAGAATTACATTGTAATCAAAATCAGAATTTATTAGTATTCTAAAATATTCTTCATAATCTTGCTATCTTTAGTAGAATGTAATCTTAGGGGCAGTGCCATTTTGTATTCAGCACCTGGGTAGTGCTTGACAGTTGTTAGCTACATTTAGACTACAATCAGAAATTTGTACACAGGTGCTGAATCTCATATGCTTACATCTTTTAGTCTTCTAATTAAGATATAAAGAGAATTAAATATGCATGATGATAGGAGGAAATTATATATTCAATTGAAATTGCATGCTCTATCCGATTCATTACATTAACATATGGAAAAGACTATTCCTTTAGAGAGACAGCCTCAAATATTGATATTGTATTTATATCAAGATACAAAATATCTTTCTTACCCATTACACTGTTTTGATGAAACAATACTGTGATTTAAATAACATCTTTCCCTCTAGGATTACCTTTATATATAAGCATATTCTAAAAGCACAATAATGACATAGTTTTAAATATATCTTATGTCTTGCATTGTGATCAATATGTGTTGTGTCAGCAACAACATTACTATACATTGCACAAAGTTATCTATATGTCCCACATGTATTATCCTATAGTTGTCACCAGTTGTTATTCAAAGTGTTAATTGTCTGTCTGGGTTGATTTTGAAACAGGGACCAATCGATATTTTGAAATGTTCAATAGATAATTATGATAAGAATCTGATGTCTAATATTTGAAGAAATTGTACATATATACAAGACATAATTTCCTTTCCAATCACCTTGATGAACTAATAGATTTAATTTTCATTTTAGTGGTCTAGTCTTCACATTTTGGTAGATATTATTTAGACTTGTTTACAATAAGTTTTTATTCATGCAAAATATGTATTTTTAAATCATATGTACAAAGTGTGTGACATAATTTATATCACTAATAGTTGAAGTTACTTTGACAATCCCTGAGGTATCCGGCACCAGTCTAGCCCTGCATGAGCAGAATGATGGTAAGTCAATTTACTATTTACTATTCATACATCATTAAATGTATATTACCCAAAAGATTTGATAATGATGATTATGATGGAGCATTCAATTTGAATAATCTTATAATGTACTTCTTTAATTATATATATTTATTTTATTAGTTTAATATTAAAATCTCAAAGCTTCTTAGTCTACACTTTTGTGCTTCAGAACATGGATAGCACTTGGTGATATGGGTATAAATTTAGAGGGATATTTTTCAAGCCATCAACCGCAAATACGCTTGAATTCCTCAGAGTAATTGTGGTGAGCTTGATTCGATCCATTTATCAAAGCCAACAGACCGGCAAAAGTTGATATTTGTTACGTAACTTATGATCTGCCGGTCTTAACCTGACACAGATCGATGCTTACATCATTACAGATGTTCCGAATAAAAATTTGGCACTCTGACAACTTTTGCCATTTATCAAACTTCTAACAGGTACGCTCGCCACTATTCCAGCCCAGTGTACCTGGTTTTCAATCCGCCACCCTGGAGGCCGCGGATGCCATAAGAATCAATGGGAGTCTGAAAGCAGCAAAAGCTTATGTTCAATGCTGCCAGATATCCCATTGATTTATATGGTAGAAAACCAGTAAAGTTTACACCTAACACCCTAACATAACCCCGGAGTCTAAACACCCCTAATCTGCCACCCCGACATCGCCGCCACCTACATAATGTTATTAACCCCTATCCCGCCAGTCCCTGACACCACCGCAACTAAATAAATATATTAACCCTTATCCTGCCGCTCCCGGAGCTCACCGCAACTAAATAAATGTATTAACCCCTATCCCGCCACTCCCGGACCCCGCCGCAACTAAATAAATATATTAACTCCTATCCCACCGCTCCCGGAGCCCACTGCAACTGTAATAAAATTATTAACCCCTAAACCTCTGGCCTCCCACATCACTACCACTAACTAAACCGATTAACCCCTAAACCGCCAGCCCCCACATTGCCATAAAATAAATTAAGCTAATAACCCCTAA
The DNA here is from genome assembly GCF_027579735.1 of Bombina bombina. Classification (NCBI taxonomy): domain Eukaryota; kingdom Metazoa; phylum Chordata; class Amphibia; order Anura; family Bombinatoridae; genus Bombina; species Bombina bombina. The sequence goes on from NC_069507.1 coordinate 209,316,739, forward strand.
ACCTAACAACACGCTAAGTTTACATTATAATTACCTCATCCCTAATTTATAATAAATTTAAACTTACCTTTAGAATTGAAATAAACTATATTAAACTATTAATTAACCTACCCTAACTATTATCCTACAATTACATTAAAATATATTAAACTATTAATTAACCTGTCCTTTATAGACTGTTCACTATATTACAGAAGGGAGCCAATTTGCTAAGATTTCCTTAAGTGTTTCATGTGTTAGGGCAAACTGTACAAATACTGTCTCAATCATGGAGGCCGTGGACAAGTGGGAACGCACAGTGATGCAGCTCCTAAATAATAATTTCCGGAGATTAGAAGAAGAACTGTGTAGAATACTCTTAAGTCCCGGAGCTACGGCAGTCCCTATGAGAGATACTACTGGACAACTTGTTTGCACCGGCTGGGCTGATTCAGCCTTTCTTACCGGCCACTACACGATAAAAGAGCCCAACTGTGTGAAATTTACGCCTATCAGAGACGATCATCAGGAGAATGCCACGACAGGCAACCTAGAGCTAACGCCTAACCACTGGCAGGGTTGTGAGATAGATACGGAGCCTAATATGGTATTGACAGAGGCATCGGACACCACATGGGACACCCGAGAGATGGAAATAGATGAATACAGGGGACAAACTGAAATCTTTGTTGTAGATGGGAAGCCTGTTACGTTTGAGGCAGCAAGGAGAGGCTCGAGTGGCAAGTGGCCCCTCACCCACAACATTAACAGCTCCATGTTGGTAGGACTAGCACCGGACTGTACCCTAGGGTATGGTAGCAGACTAAACAGGAGTTTGCTATGCTTGATGCCTCCTTTAACGATCAGTGAGTGGAAACAGAGACTTTTTGATCCAGGGGGGAGGCATGCCCCGGCATGGCTCAGAAAGACAACTTCCTGCTACAGAGTCATAGCTGGCTAGAAAAGTCTGATTGCCGGACCAAGTCTGGGACATGTGTACTGATTTGACATCGGTGTTCACGGCATGGGGCGCTACATCTAGTCCTTAACTTTTCCCATACTCCCCAGCCTGCTCACTATGTTTGTGCTGTGTAACCAGCGGCCGAGGCAGCGCGGTACGACATAGGAGTTAATATAATAGGCATTCAATGTTTAAGCCTATAGATTTAATCTTGACTCATAAAATTTTGGAGACCCAGTTCACAGAGGCACTGCCCCAAAGAAGCTATTAATTACCAAGTATAGCCTACTGAACATGTGAATGTTACTGATTTTGTATCATGATGGAGTGGGATAAAACTAAATCAGCTACCCCTGATACTAGACACAAAGTTCAGTTTCTATCCTGAGATGTGTTTATACACGAGTGGCATAGCTTACAAAAACTTGCTTGCACACTTTATTGTTAAGGCTTATAGCATGTTAGCTCTCCTCAGATGTATATTTCAAGCTACATAATACTAATTCTGATTATAATATGTCCTCTCTTATTGACCTGTTTTTACTGATACTCCTGATATATTGCTGTTGATCCTCCCAAGATATGGATATACTTTTCCTAGCCTAATTTGGAGTTCTGAATATACGTAATGTCCCCCAACATATCTTTCTACATAATCTCCATACTTAGTAGGTAAATTGGCTCCCAGTACATCTATTTGCTACATCATTTAAGGTCCAAAAATGGCCTACCTCAAATTATATTATACATAATTCTAAGGGTCCAAAGACAGCCCAGTATGTTTGTCACTTGATGCATATCCCCTATACGTTTCCCCCACAAGTTTGTATTAATGCTAAGCTTATAAGAGAGTTTATTGTTTTATTTCTTTTGTCTTTACCTTTGTGTATGGGGATTTTCTGTTAATAAGTTTTATTCAGTTCTAGGGGTTAACAATTATAAGCTGTATATTATTCTAAAAAGTTTAAAAACAAAGATTCATCATTTGGGATCCAAAAGTGGTCCTCCTACAACTTCTGATAGCCTTCTTCACGTTAAATCTTTTCTATGACCATCAGAGGCCCAAGAGTGGTCTCATAGGTTGATCCGAGGGCTGATAATGTCAATGGGCAAAAATGTTGTTTTCTAATTTTGTAACTGTCTCATATCTATGCTATGCTTTTCTGGTGTGTTAATATGACTTATCTGTATAAATTGTACAGAGATTTTTGTTTTGTTTGCCCTGAAATGAATCTCAATAAAAATATAAAAAAAAACAAAAAAAAACAACAACTATTAATTAACCTACCCTATTATACTAAAATTACATTAAACTACCAATTAAATTAACTATATTACATATTTAAAAACCTAACCCTACTCAAATTATTTAAATCTACAGTTAAAAATTACTAAGTTACAAAAAAAATAAAAAAACACTAAGTTACAAAAATAAAAAACACTAAATTACACAAAATAAAAAAGAAATTATCAAATATTTAAACTAATTACACCTAATCTAATAGCCCTATCAAAATAAAAAAGCCCCCCCAAAATAAAAAAAAACCTAGCCTACAATAAACTACCAATGGCCCTTAAAAGGGCCTTTTGTGGGGCATTGCCCCAAAGAAATCATCTCTTTTACCTGTAAAAAAAATACAAACACCCCCAACAGTAAAACCCACCACTCACACAACCAACCCCCCCCCCAAATAAAAACCTATCTAAAAAAACCTAAGCTCCCCATTGCCCTGAAAAGGGCATTTGTATAGGCATTGTTCTTAAAAGGGCATTTAGCTCCTTTACTGCCGAAAGTCCCTAACCTAAAATTAAAACCCACCCAAAAAACCCTTAAAAAACCTAACACTAACCACCGACGATCCACTTACAGTTTTTGAAGACCAGACATCCATCCTCTTCCAAGCGGCAGATGTCCTCAGCAAAGCCGTCAGAAGTCTTCATCCAAGCGGGCCGAAGTCTTCATCCAAGCGGGCAGAAGTCTTCATCCAGACAGCATCTTCTATCTTCATCCATCTGGTGTGGAGCGGGTCCATCTTCAAGACATCCGGTGCAGAGCATCCTCTTCTTGCGACAAATCTTGAAGAATGAAGTTTCCCTTTAAATGACGTCATCCAAGATGGCGTCCCTTACATTCCGATTGGCTGAATTCTATCAGCCAATAGGAATTAAGGGGGAAAAATTCCTATTGACTGTTGGAATCAGTCAATAGGATTGAGCTTTCATCCTATTGGGTGATCCAATCATTCTATTGGCTGATCAAATTCCAATCAGAGAATAGAATGCAAGCTCAATCCTATTGGCTGATTTGATCAGCCAATAGGATGAAAGCTCAATCCTACTGGCTGATTGCAACAGCCAATAGGATTTTTTTCCCCCCTTAATTCCTATTGGCTGAAAGAATTCCAGCGACGTACCCTGTACGACATTAGGGGTTTAAAGTGGCTGGAAGCGATCCTGCTCGCTTCCAGCTGCTTTCCAGTTATTGCAGTGATGCCTCCATATCGAGGCATCCTGCAAAAACACCCCTTGGCCATCCGATGCAGAGAGAGACACTCTGTGGCCCTCTCTGCACCGGACATCGATGGCCGGTATCGTTGGTGGGTGGGAGCTTACGTGGGAGTCGGGTGGGTGGCCATCGATGGGCCATTTGACGTAGAGGGGGTGGGATCATGGGCGTGCACTTCGGGGGCACGCACGGAGGCGCTCACGCGTGCACGAGAGGGCGGGGGCGGGCGAGTGCACGGGGTGGAAGTGGGTGGGAATGGCTACACTACAGAAATGTTAAAAAAAAAGTGGGGTAAAAATTAATTTAAAAAATACATCTAAGGGATCTGGGAGGGGTGGGGGGGGGATAAAATATAAAAAAAGCAGTTTTTTTTTAGTAAACTGGCTACCAATAAGGTAGAGGGGGAGGGTTAGAGAGCTGTTTGGGGGGGATCAGGGAGGTTAGGGGCTAAGGGGGGATCCTACACATCAGCATATGTAAATATGCTAAAAAATAAATATATATTTTTTAAAATACCTTTTATTTTAGTACTGGCAGACTTTCTGCCAGTACATAAGATGGCGGGGACAATTGTGGGGTCGGGGAAGGAAGAGAGCTGTTTGGAAGGGATCAGGGGGTGTGATGTGTCAGGTGGGAGGCTGATCTCTACATTAGAGCTAAAATTAACCCTGCAAGCTCCCTACAAGCTACCTAAATAACCCCTTCACTGCTAGACATAATTCACGTGTGATGCACAGCGATATTTAGCGGCCTTCTAATTACCAAAAAGCAACGCCAAAGCCATATATTTCTGCTATTTCTGAACAAAGGTGATCCCAGAGAAGCATTTACAACCATTTGTGCCATAATTGCATAAGCTGTTAAATAATTTCAGTGATAAACCTAAAATTGTGAAAAATGTTACGTTTTTTTTCATTTGATCGCATTTGGCGTTGAAATGGTTGTATCAAATATACCAAGATGGGCCTAGATCAATACTTGGGGTTGTCAACTACAATACACTAAAGCTAAAATTAACCCTAGAAGCTCCCTACATGCTCCCTAATTAACCACTTCACTGCTGGGCATAATACACGTGTGGTGCGCAGTGGCATTTAGCGGCCTTCTAATTACCAAAAAGCAACACCAAAGCCATATATGTCTGCTATTTCTGAACAAAGGGGATCCCAGAGAAGCGTTTACAACCATTTATGCCATAATTGCACAAGTTGTTTGAAATATATTCAGTGAGAAACCTAAAGTTTGTGAAAAAATTTGTGAAAAAGTGAACTATTTTTTTTATATGATCTCATTTATATGATGGTGGCATGAAATATACCAAAATGGGCCTAGATCAATACTTTGGGATGTCTTCTAAAAAAAATATATATACATGTCAAGGGATATTCAGGGATTCCTGAAAGATATCAGTGTCCCAATGTAAATAGCGCTAATTTTGAAAAAAAGTGGTTTGGAAATAGAAAAGTGCTATTTGTACTTATTGCCCTATAACTTGCAAAAAAAGCAAAGAACATGTAAACATTAGATATTTCTAAACTCAGGTCAAATTTTAGAAACTATTTAGCATGGGTGTTTTTTGGTGGTTGTAGATGTATAACAGATTTTGGGGGTCAAAGTTAGAAAAAGTGTGTTTTTTTTCCATTTTTTCCTCATATTTTATAAAAAAAATTTATAGTAAATTATAAGATATGATGAAAATAATGGTATCTTTAGAAAGACCATTTAATGGCGAGAAAAACAGTATATAATATGTGTGGGTACAGTAAATGAGTAAGAGGAAAATTACAATGTAAAAATAGCCCTGGTCCTTAATGGAAAGAAATTGAAAAATGGCCTTGTCCTTAAGGGGTTAAGGGCCATTGGTAGTTTATTGTAGGCTAGGGTTTATTTATTTTGGAGGGTGATTTTAGGTGTAATTAGTTTAAATATTTGATCATTTCTTTTTTATTTTGTATAATTTAGTGTTTTTTATTTTTTGTAACTTAGTTGTTATTTTTTTGTAACTTTTTTTTAATTGTAGATTTAAATAATTTGAGTAGGGTTAGGTTTTTAAATATGTAATATAGTTAATTTAATTGGTAGTTTAATGTAATTTTAGTATAATAGTTAGGGTAGGTTAATTAATAGTTTAATATAGTTTAATGTAATTCTAGTATAATAGTTAGGGTAGGTTATTTAATAGTTTAATATAGTTTATTTTAATTCTACAGGTAAGTTTAAATTTATTATAAGATAGGGATGAGGTAATTTTAATGTGAAGTTAGCGGGTTGTTAGGTTTAGGGGTTAATAGCTTAATTTAGTTTATGGCGATGTGGGGGGCTGGCGGTTTAGGGGTTAATAGGTTTAGTAAGTGGTAGTGATGTGGGAGGCCAGGGGTTTAGGGGTTAACACATTTATTTAGGTTGCAGCGGGGTCCGGGAGCGGTGGGATGGGGTTAATACATTTATTTAGTTGTGGCGGGTTCCGGGAGCGGTGGAATAGGAGTTAAACATTTTAGTATAGTGGCGGCGTTTAGTGACAGGGTATAAATAAAGTTGGGAAAAGGCCGAATAGCAGCAAGATCGATGACTGTTAGTTAACAACAGTCCGCTGCTCATCGCTCCGTACTTGGTGCGCGGCTTTTTGCCGGCTTTTTTTATAAATATGGAGATCGTATTCAGGTCCGCGGCCACGATGTTAGGCGAGCGTATTGGTGCCGTTGAATGCAACATAGTTGACGGCTTGATAGATAGGCCTCCTAGAGAACAATCATCAAGCGATACACACATGATAAGCATTAAATGTTCTGTATACTATGCTTTGGTTTATGATTTACAAAATACAGATAATTACATTTAAATATTAATCCTCGAAAATAATATATTTAGTTATAATTGAATGCTCCATCTAAATACTGAAATTGATTACTTTTGTTTATTAGCTGTTTAATCCATCATTGATGTGTGTACTTAAGCACAAGTAACATGTTTTAATTTTAGATTTTAACACGTTTTAATTTTATAATTTTTTTTATATTTCATTTTTTTTTTTAATGAGGTTTCCAAGAAATACAAGGTTATAAGACTTTAATATTCCAAAAGAACAATTGCTGTTAGACCATCCACGGGAGTTGCACTTCCATTATCATATAAATTGTGAACATTTAAAACGTTATAAAATACATGGAAAATCAAAAGTTTATCGTAGTGTTATAGTGAGACCAACTGGTGGAGTGTGCTACATGAGCAGGTTTTAATAAAGATACAATGGAGAATGGTCTCAAATAATTCTAAGTCTGTGTAAATGGGACCTCATTTTCTATAATATACAATGCGTTATGGGGACTATATAATATTATATAGAATTAAGTGGTAGGTATAAAGTTGGGGGAGATCAGCAGACAAGAGCTGCTTTAAGTTGGGGGGAGGGCGGGCATTCTATTTGGCGATATAAATAATAATAGGCAAATAGTATTGAGCTCCTAATGAGAGGGACGTAACGGTAGGCTAAGTGCATATAACTATAGTAGGCAAGGTATAATCATAAGTAAAATATAAGATAAAACTGGGAAAAATTCAGTAAATCATTCTTAGGTCTTTTGTTTGACCCAGAGTGTGTGGGCCAAAATGAGATATATAATGCCCAATAGATGGAGATTAGACAACATATTATAAGGAAGCTGGCCACTTATTTGGGTATTCAGTAGAGTTTCTAGGGGACTATGGTAAGCTGATAACCTTTGAGACAAATACGTGAAAAGTAGCTCCAAAACCCCCACTGTGTGTTGTCAGTTAAACCTTAAAAAGGAGGTTATTCTAGGCCATTGTGAGTTAGCTTACTATACAATATATATATATATATATATATATATATACATATATATATTAAGGACAATTATAAGACCCCCATTAGCTGTTTTCAAGCTGTTTTCAGCAGAGTAAACTTGACTATAACAAGATCTAACTTAGTGAGCAAGATGTTATACCATTCTATGGATTAGTAGGAGATAGTTAATCGCACGTACATTAGCCACAACCAGTATGTTCATATAATTATAGTAGGTAAGGTATTATATTAACATGAGCACGATATGAGATAGAATTGAGAAAAATTAAGCAGGTCAATCTTAGGTCTTTTGTTTAACCTAGAGTATATGGGCCATAATGATGTATAATGTCTAATAGATAGGTAAGAGACCGCATAGCATCGGGGAGCTGCCTACTAATTTGAGTGTTGAACAGAGTTTCTAAGGCACTAATGAAAGCTGGCACCCAGTAGGACAGATATGAGAAACCCTACTGCCTATTGGCAACTGAACATTTAAAAGAAGGTAATAATGGGCTATTATACATTAGCTCCCTATATGACCTATATGGTTAAGACAGTCATAATACCTAAATAGTCGTTTTCAACAGGTCAAATTTGACTGTGGCAAGATCTAACTTAGGGAGCAAGGGGTTATTTCACTGTATGGATTGACTAGAAATAACTAATTGTACACACGCTATACATGACCAATGTGGTCCTCACAGTTAACAAAATAAAACCTTTTATTTTAAACTATAAGTAAATGAAATAGTAAAACTCAGTATGAGGAAACCAACCACTTATTAGGGTGTCCAAAAGAGTTTCTAGGGGACTACTGCTAACTAACATCTTGTAAGACGCAAACAAGAAAAGTGGTTACAACACCCCCACTATATATTGTCAGCTAAGCATTGTAGAAGAGGTTATAATGGGCTACCGCAAGGTAGCTCCTTATGTGACATATATAGTAGAGACATTTATAAAACCTTATTAGCTGTTTTTTAACAAATCAAAGTTGAATTTAACAGAATCTGACTTAGTGAGCAAGAGGCTATTCCACTGTGTGGATTAGTAAGAAATAGTTAGTTGTGTTTGCGTTATATATGACTTGTTCATAGTCAGAAATATGAAAGAACAAACAGAGAGGATTGTTAGCTGAGCCCAAAAATGGACCTGCATTTCTGTCTGTCCCACTAACATAAACAGATATGTAATAATAACGTATACCTTAAGTTTCATATAACATGTGTGTGGAGATTTACCAAACTATTAACAATAAGGATTGTGAAAACATTCAAAAAAACTAGTTATAACAGTCATAAGGGATTTTAGAATTTATTAATATCAGCTGAGTCCGTTGTCCTGCGGTATATTGCTCTTCTCAGAGCGCATTGTTAAGGGCTAAGGAGAAGTCTGGTAGCTACTGGTGCATGTCACTGGATCTACTATAAGATCTTTCCATGGTATGCTTGTGAGGTCCCATACTAACCCACTCCACACTTATCAAGCTTGTATTGTGGTAGCGCAACTTCCACTATGCCCCTGGTACTCCGTATATCCACTGCGAGGTACTGATTGTTGGCTTCCTCTAGGGAATAACTCACCCGGGCCAGATACATTTTTAAGAAGGTTCCTGAGGATGTCTCCAATATAACAGCTTGGGCAAGAGGCGATAAAGGAATCTGTAGACTCTTATAAGATCTCGGTGTTGGGAGCGTGGGAAAAATGTCTAAGTCAACCTCTATCTGCTCACAGGAAATCCACTTACCCTGCTCCAGCAGATCGGCTGCATCTTCCAAAGCAAGGATCATGGGGGAGCTGGAGGTATTGCTGCAAAGTGCCTTTCAGTATGCAGTTGTACCGCGGGATGTTGCACGTCTTGTGACCGCTCCACAGGTGTCTCTGCTCGTTTGGTATGGAAGCTTAAGCCACCCTCCTCCATGCTCAGCAAGCGGACACTGGCAGCAAGCTGTCTAAATCTTAAGTCCATCAGCCGTCCCAAATCCTCAAGAAGCACCACTGCCATGGCCAGATATTCCTCCATAGTCTCCTGTGTCCAGACCATTAGAGCACGGTTAGGAAAAAGGGACATTGTAGAGGTAGATGAAGTTCTCTCCTGTAAGTAGTAAAGCTATATACCTAAGTAAAGCCGCAGGTCTAAGCGCACCTGGGATGTTAGGGCGGGGAAAATGTGTATATCTGCGTGTTAGGCCTCTATTCAACGTCCATCAGCTGATAATCGCCCATTGAAGCTATTGCGCAGCAAAAAGGAAATACATTCCTGTAGTGAATAGTTTTAAGAAGCCATAGATATTATTGCTCTGGGTGAATTATGAATAGTTCCCAAAATAATTATTAGATTAAGTTGACCTCTTTCAGAGCTTTAGAATTTCCAAAACGTCATGGCTGCCGCTTGGCCATGCCCCCTTAATTTTAGATTTTAACACATTTTTATTTTAGATTGTAATGTGTACACAACATGTTATGTTTTACAGATCTGGATGTTATATGTGTGACGGAGGAGAATGTAATTCCCTTGGAGGCTGATGGTACGTCAAATATGTATGCCAACATTTTATAACGTGTATTGTTTAGAAAGATTAATTTTGAATAAAAATAAAGCCTACACCTTGGTCCTGTTCAAAAATATTATCACATTAAGTTTCAAATACACTACTGCCCCCCTTTCTTTATATCATGCAGCATGAACATAGAAATTATGAATATATTTTTTATTTCGGTATAATGTATCAGAAATGATATCATGATGTCACATGCATATTATATCCAATCACACAATAATCAACTTATAATGGTACAGATAGTCATTGCTATTCATCTGAGTGCTTAGATGCAGAAAAGCTCGTTATGTCATCATTGTTCTGAGCTTATCAGCCATTTCTAAGTATACATAAAACATAATCATGTTGAAATTAATTGATTATTTAATGATAAATAAAGGGTTTGTAACATGGTTTATGTGTAGACTGTCCATTTTATTAAGACAAACATTAATATTTCTATAACCTAAAATGTTCAAGTCTGAATGTGTCTATTAATATACATTTAATATGAATGTAAAGGATATATTCAAAATAAATACTATGGAAATGTAATGTCAGATAGCATTCTATTGTTAATAGTTAATAGGAAAGGTGCTATCTACTGTGTAAATGTGTGGAATAGTAATTGATTTAACCATCAAGCTTAAAATAATTTTATTTAACATTACCAAGGCAATAATCTCAAAGGGACAGTCAACACCAGAATTGTTGTTGTTTTAAAAGATAGATAAACCCTTAATTACTAATTCCCCAGTTTTGCATAACCAACACAGTTATAATTATACATGTTTTACCTCTGTAATTACCTTGTATCTAAGCCTCAGCAGACTGCCCCCTTATTTCAGTTCTTTTGACAGCCTTGCATTTTAGCCAAGCAGAGCTGTCTCCGTGGTAAATTCACAAGCATGAGCTCAATATTATCTATATGAAACACATGAACTAATGCCCTCTAGTGGTGAAAAACTATCAAAATGCATTTAGATTAGAGCGCGGCCTTCAAGGTCTAAGAAATTAGCATATGAACCTCCTACGTTTAGCTTTCAACTAAGAATACCAAGAGAACAAAGCAAAATTGGTGATAAAAGTAAATTGGAAAGTTGTTTAAAATGACATACCCTATCTGAATCATGAAAGGTTTTTTTGGACTTTTTCCAAGCCTATGTAGAGTGGCAATTTATATTTGCTCATATGACACACTCCCATATTATCTATATTATCCAATTAGTGGACTCTCATAATTCAATCCACGGGCATGTGTCTAAAAAAATGTTGGTCACATTTAATAATGCACTCGAGATGTGATCCAATCACAAGTACATAACATAAGATATGTCTTTTGCATACATGTGTACTGATATTTATTATCAAAAAGAGAAATGTAATATTGTAAAATCATAAAGATTAGCACATAATGGGGACTTTGCAACATATGCTTTTTAATGTATTTATTAAACGTTCAAGAAAAAGTACTAGTGAGCAAACATTATAATTTAAAGGATCAATTCCAAAATATTTGAAATTAGACTTGATTCAAATCAATTTATACCTTTAAACATAGTCATTATTGTGACTTTGTCTAATTTGTGAGCAAAATAAATAATTACATATTTCAAATGATGATGAATATTAATTTGAAATGTAAATAATATATTTTCAGATAATATATGTATTGAAACAATTGTATTATATATTTCAGATGGACCCTCCATTTCTGGGCATCACCCTGCCACATCTTCCTTACCTATCCCCCCCGCCCCCCTCGCCGCTCTTCCTGTTATTCCCATCCTGCCCCTTCCCAAACTGCCCCCCCTCGCCACACTCCCTGTCTTTCCCGTCCTGCTCCTGCCCCACCTGCCCAGGCACCATCTGCACAGGCCCCACCTGTGCAGGCCCCACATTCCCCACCTGTGCAGGCCCCAAATGAGCAGGCCACACCTTCCCCACCTGAGTGTGCCCCACCTTGCCACGCCCATCCTCCCCGCCAACCCATTTTCCCTGATCCTCACCTTCCTCGGCCTGTGTATCCTGTTCTCCTTCCCAGCCACAGATGTAAGTATCATTAACAATCAACATTAGACCACACATTCTTAAAGGGACATTATACTTATCTTATCCCTAAATTTAGTTATAATCAAAACATTTATTTCTAAAACTTTTAATTCTGATATGAATGTAAATGTTTCATATTTACATTCTTTGAAATTTTCATCAAATTGTTTTTATTTTAAAAATGATATAGTCTGTATTTTGGATATCAAATAAGTAAAATAAATATTTTGGTTTTATTTAATCACAGCCCCTTTCCCTGTGTATCATAAACTAAAGAAATAATGATTTGGTAATAGATTTATTTTATATCTAAATGTTTTATCTATGAAGAACATATTTAATGTATAACTCTTCTTTGAAATAGTATATTTTATTATAATCATGATTTATATTTAAATTAGTACAATGTCCCTTTGATATAATTTAATTCTGTTCTGTCATTTATATTCATTTTAAATTAATTACTTTTGTTTAGGTTGTGACTCAGCATGGTTGACGCTAGAGGCTCTAGCTAGATTGGAGGGAACCATGCTGAGTTGCCATCAGCGGCTGGGAAGGATGCAGTATTACATGGTTCTGCAGCTTAATCACCTTATGCTTAATTGCATGCTCTGTATGGAAGCAAGGCAGCAAGCTGCAGCTGCAGAACTTCAGGCCGGAGATGCCCCAAGGGAGCAATAGTAACTCCTCCGTCCATTTTTATACTTTGTTGCCTGTTGTTATTTTGTATTATGTTTGTGTCTGTTGCACTTTATTTGCCCTTGTCATACGTCTAAAAAAGGACTATGTTGGCCATTGTTTTTCCTTGTCAACTCCATCCAAGGACTGTGATGTATTATGTCACCTTGTCAGATGGCTCCAAAGGGGCTATGTTGGCCTTTGTTTTGCCTTGTCAACTCCCTCCATGGACTGTGATGCACTATGTCACCTTGTCAGATGGATCCAAAGAGGCTGTGTTATCATTTTAACTTATTTGTCAAATTATATTATTTAATTATGTTTTATGACCTTCATAAAGCATATTTATCATAATAAAAATAATCCTTTAATTAAAATGTTATATTTATTCTTTATTTCTTAATACCATTTCTAATAATAAGAATTTTATGTTGATAATTCTTAAGTGATGCTGACAACAGTTATTAATTTATGAATATGCATTTATAAGGTACTTTTTAATATCTCATTTTGTTTTAATCAACATACACATATGTGATGCACATGCACATGCAGCTGTTTGCTGTGGCGCACACAAAGACTGTTCAAATCTACAGGCTCATTTTGTTTTTAATCTCGTAAGTGCAATATTGTTAGTTGCGTGTGTTTTATACCAATAAATCTTCACTTGAATCGTGCCCTGGTGCGCTTCTGTTTCTTTTTCTTTTACATGGTAATACAACGAGTCAAACAAGGATCCTTTTGACTAATCCGAAGCTGCACTGGGAGAAACCAGCCCTACAAGCGGGGAAAAGTGGTTTTCAGCTCACATCAGCAAACGAATTGATAATATACATTTAAAAGGTACTGTTGTCAAGTTTTAAGGGTATCTTGGTAATCTGTTACCCCAACGGACTACCACCTTTCACCACATAAAGGTGAAGTGTGATTTATTTTTTCAGGGGTGTCAATAGTAATTTGTATTAATATACCAGCATACCTCTGGATTGTATTCACTGTTACAGAATTAACTTGTTTTGAAATTTCAATAGATTTGTTTCTTTTTGTATAAAAACAAGCACTAATAGCGTACATTACTGCATAGAATTAAAAGGTGACAGCATCTTTAGGAATATACATAATTCAAATTAATACAGGCACAGATAGTTAAGCGCAATATCATCCTTTTTATTGTCTTAAATCTTATTGTAGTAGTAGAACATAAAAAATCACTGTGTGTAATGCACACATTTTAGATGATTAATCTCTTTCTATGATGTTTTATTTTATTTAATTATCAAACTATATATAGCTATCTACTGGGTTTTTGTAAAGCGTGGCTACTCACCCGTAAGGGTTTCAAGGCGCTTGGGGTTGCTGCAGTTCAGTCAAAGAGGCAGGTCTTGAGGTCCTTTCTGAACTTAGTTAGGGAGGTAGCTTGTCTGAGGTGCAGCGGGAGAGTGTTCCATGTCTTGGCTGCCAGGTAAGAGAATGATCTGCCTCCTTCTGTGGTCTTCCTGATGCGGGGGATGACTGTGAGGGCTTGATCGGCCGATCAAAGCTGTCTGGTAGGGTGTAGAAGGTGACGCGGTGGTTGACGTATTCTGGACCGATGTTGTGAAGGGCCTTGAACCCATGGGTGAGAAGCTTGAACGTGATCCTTTTGTTGATGGGTTGCCAGTGCAGGTCTCGCAGGTGTTTGGTGATGTGGCATTGGGGAGGGAGGTCGAGGATGAGTCTGGCCGAGGCATTCTGGATGCGCTGAGTCTGTTTTGGAGCTTAATGATCGAGCCAGCATAGAGTGCGTTGCTGTAGTCCAGTCGGCTGCTGACGAGGGCGTGGGCGACTGTCTTCCTGGTCTCAGTTGGGATCCACTTGAAGATCCTTCACAGCAGGTGGAGTATGTGGAAGCAAGAAGAGGAGACGGCGTTGAGTTGTCAGTCCATGGAGAGTGATGAGTCCAGGATGATGCCTAGGTTTCGTGCATGGTCGGTGGTGGGGGTAGGCGGGTGTCCAAGAGCTGTGGGCCACCAGGAGTTATCCCAGGCGGATGTGGTGGGTCCGAGTAGGATGACTTCAGTTTTGTCTGCATTCAGCTTGAGGCAGCTGTCTCTCATCCAGGCGGCAACTGCTGTCATCCCTTCATGGACGTTTTTCTTGGTGGTGGTGGGGTCTCTGGTGAGTAAGAGTATCAGCTGGGTGTCGTCAGCGTAGGAGGCGATTTTGAGGTCATGTCGTCGGACAATGGCGGCGAGGGGGCCATGTAGATTTTGAAGAGGGTAGGGCTCATCGAAGAGCCTTGGGTTACACCACAGCTAATCTCTGTGGGCTTGGTGGTGAAGGGCGGGAGTCTCACTTTCTGGATTCTGCTGGTGAGGAAGGAGGAGATCCATTCCAGGGCTTTGTCGTGGATGCCAGCATTGTGTAGGCGGGTGTGGTGGAAGACAGTGTTGAATGGTGCTGAGAGGTCCAGGAGGATGAGGGCGGTGGTCTCTCCTTGGTCGAGTAGGGTGCGGATGTCATCTGGTTGCGAGGAGGGCGTCTTGGTGATGTGGTTGCTCCTGAAACCAGACTGGGAGGGGTCCAAGGTGTGGTTGGCTTCAATGTGGTCTACGAGTTGAGCGTTGATTGCCTTCTCGATAACTTTGTCCAGAAAGGGGAGTAGTGAGTTGGGACGGAAATTCTTAGGGTCCTTAGGGTCTGCCTTGGCTTTCTTCAGCAGGGGGTTCACCTCTGCATGCTTCAATTCTTCCGGGAAGGTGCCGGTCTCAATGGAGCAGTTGATGGTGCGGCGGAGTTCAGGGGCGATGGTGTCACCCGCTTTGTTGAAGATGTGATGCAGGCATGGGTCCGAGGGTGCTCCGGAATGGATCGATCTCATGATCCTTAGGGTGTCTTCTGTGGTGAAGGGGCTCCATATGGTCTGTGGGAGGTAGGCAGAAGTGTTTATGGGTGCGGTGTCGGTGGGGGTTGGTGGGTCGGTGGTGGTGTATGAGGTCTGGTGCATAAGGCTGTTTTAGATGACGACGATCTTGTGATGGAAGTATGTGGTGAGGTTGTCGCAGAGGTCCTGGGAGGGCGGGATGTTGTTGATGTCGCTGTTGGGTTTGGAGAATTCTTTGATGACTGTGAACAGCTCCTTGCTGTTGTGGGCGTTGCCGTTTATTCTGTCTTGGATTGCTGTTTTCTTGGTGGTTTTGATGAGGTGGTGGTGGGTGGTGATGGCTTCTTTGTAGACCGTAGTGGTCTTGCTGGATCTCCAGGTTCTTTCTAGTTGTCTGCAGTGGCGTATATTGCTATAGGTAACATATAGTGTAAAAACAATAAACATTGTGTGTATATATATATATATATATATATATATTATCAAAATTATATATATATATAATATATATATATATATATATATATATATATATACACAATATACATTGTATATATATATATATATATATATATATATATATATAAAAACAACAGTGGATTATATTTCACGTATTCTGTTATTATGTTATCTAGCGCTACATTATGTGAAGATGTGCATTACATAGAACAAACACACTTGCTATTTAACAATATAACACATGCTAGTTTTTTAAATAGAAATAAAATAGTTATTGACATGAAAAGGTGTAAATTCCGTAATTTGATTGGATCATGTTGTTCCATGACATCGGATGCGCCATGTTTAAAACCATAATTTTCTGAGTTTATAGATTATTTCAATCTTTTACATTGTTGAAACATAGATGATAAAAGATCTAAAATATTTTGATTGATGGCTGTCTCGTGGAAGAAACAAATGAAGTCAATGTGTTGTTGATCCCGAATATATTTTGAGGCAAGTGATAATCCATGAATGTTCAGCGATGAATATACTATATAAAGTGTTGTGTTTAATTGTATAATTTTCTAAACTTGAGCATTTGTATTTTAAGTCATTTTTCAATATGCATTCACCTATATCATATGATATATAATGTATATTTTAATTGTTTAACATATAATAAATCATATATACTTTTTAGAGATGTTATGTCCTGATATTTATTATTAATTTAAATGTTCAATATCGTGTCATGTATTGATTCAACATTGTTGTTATCAAAATAATATAGCACTGGGAGCATGAAATTCAAATGTATCTCTTAAAGGGACATGAAACCCTAAATGTATCTTTCATTAGTTATGTAGAACATACAATTTTGAACAACTTTCCAATTTACTTCTATTATCAAATGTGCTTCATTCTCTTGGTATAATGTGTTGAAGGAGCATCAATAGACTACTAGTTTCTAAGTGAATACCTGGGTGAGGCAATGACAATCGGTATATATATGCAGCCACCAATCAGCAGATAGAAGCTAGGTTCTTTGCTGCTCCTGAGCTTTCCTAGGAAAACCTTTCAGCAAAGGATAACAAGATAATGAAGCAAATTAAATAATATAAGTAAACATGAATGTTGTTTAAAATGTTATGCTCTGTCAAAATCATGAAAGAGAATTTTATGCTTTCATGCACCTTTTAAATTAAATAGATTTCCAAAATAAGTTAAACACTTTAGCTTTCCAAAAATACACTTTATTTTACGTATTCAATGTTGTCAAAAAATCGAGAGAAATATGGCATACAGGCTTTTAAAAAAATTAACAATATTTGCTTTATTTAACAAGCAAATGAAGCTATACCAATAAGTCATAATAATTAGTATATGTTAGCATATGTTCTTGTTTAAGCTATGTTGTTTGCATCATACAGTGATATGCCATCATGTATAATTGTAATAGTCGTTGGTTTGTATTAGGGGAACAAGGACAGCATGTGATGATGTTGTCTCAACACACTTGTAAAACACACTCTGAAAACAATCTGCCTCCATGGACCCAGTCCCATAGAAGCCTATAAAATACAGAATGTGCTCTACAAGTGTAAGAAGACAACATCATCACATAATTATCCATTACAAATTAACTTTAAATTTAAAATAATATATAAACATAATTACTTCTTCCTCCTTCCCTTCTTCCCACGACAGTGAGGCTCTGGGGTGGTCAAATTCCTCCTCAGATGTGTCCTTATTGGAGATGTTTGGGGAAGAGGGGGAGGAGAGGTACTGTGAGAGATTGGGGATTGACCAGGCAGAGTAGGAGATGGAGGAGGCACAGGAGATGATGGTCCATGAGATGATGGTACAGGCTCTTGTGGTCTTCCCATTTCTGGATATGGTCTGCTTGCCACCTCCCCGAGGACCTGAAATATTTTATTTAGAAAATTTACAATATTTCACCCAGATTACAAGTTTTGCGTTAGAAGCTGTGCGGTGCTAACGAGCAGTTTCCCCTCACCGCTCACTTACATGCAGCGCTGGTATTACGAGTTTTCACAAACCCGTCCTTTAAAAGACAAGAAGTGAGCTTTGAGCAAAATTTTGCTCATTACCGCACTCCAATACCAGCGCTGCTTAAGTCAGCGGTGAGCTGGTTTAACGTGCTTGTGCACGATTTCCCCATAGAAATCAACGGGGAAAGCCGGCTGAAAAAAAGTCTAACACCTGCAAATAAACAGCGTAAAACTCAGTAATGCAGCCCCATTGATTCCTATGGGGAAATAAAAGTTATGTCTACACCTAACACCCTAACATGAACCCCGAGTCTAAACACCGCTAATTTTACACTTATTAACCCCTAATCTGCCGCCCCAGACATCGCCGACACCTGCATTATATTATTAACCCCTAATCTGCCGCTCCGGACACCGCCGCCACCTACATTATATGTATTAACCCCTAATCTGCTGCCCCCAACATCGCCGACACCTACATTATATTTATTTACCTTTAATCTGCCTTCCCCAATGTCGCCGACACCTACATTACATTTATTAACCCCTAATCTGCCGCCCCCAACGTCGCCACCACTATATTAAAGTTATTAACCCCTAAACCTAAGTCTAACCCTAAACCTAACACCCACTAACTTGAATATAATTTAAATAAATCTAAATAAATATTCCTATCATTAACTAAATTATTCCTATGTAAAACTAAATACTTACCTATAAAATAAACCCTAAGATAGCTACAATATAACTAATAGTTACATTGTAGCTAGCTTAGGGTTTATTTTTATTTTACAGGCAAGTTTGTATTTATTTTAACTAGGTAGAATAGTTATTAAAAGTTATTAACTATTTAATAACTACCTAGCTAAAATAAATACAAAAGTACCTGTAAAATAAAACCTAACCTAAGTTACAATAACACCTAACACTACACTATAATTAAATACATTTACTAAATTAAATACAATTAAATAAATTACATACAATTAGCTAAATTAAATTAAATTAGCTAAAGTACAAAAAAAAAAAACACTAAATTACAGAAAATAATAAGCAAATTACAGATATTTAAACTAATTACACCTAATCTAATAACCCCCCCCCCCAAATAAAAAAAAAAACCCTAGCCTAAACTAAACTACCAATAGCTCTTAAAAGGGCCTTTTGTGGGGCATTGCCTCAAAGTAATCAGTTTTTTACCTGTAAAAAAAAATACAAACAACCTCCCCAACAGTAAAACCCACCACCCACACAACCAACCCCCAAATAAAATACTATCTAAAAAAACCTAAGCTCCCCATTGCCCTGAAAAGGGCATTTGGATGGGCATTGCCCTTAAAAGGGAAGTTACCAATAGCTCTTAAAAGGGCCTTTTGTGGGGCATTGCCTCAAAGTAATCAGTTTTTTTAACTGTAAAAAAAAATACAAACAACCTCCCCAACAGTAAAACCCACCACCCACACAACCAACCCCCCAAATAAAATACTATCTAAAAAAACCTAAGCTCCCCATTGCCCTGAAAAGGGCATTTGGATGGGCATTGCCCTTAAAAGGGAAGTTAGCTCTTTTTGCCGCCCAAAGTCCCTAACCTAAAAATAAAACCCACCCAATACACCGTTAAAAAAAACTAACACTAACCCCCTGAAGATTGATTTACCGGGAGATGTCTTCATCCAAGCCGGGACGAAGTCCTCAACGAAGCCAGGAGAAGTCTTCATCCAAGTCGGGTGAAGTGGTCCTCCAGACGGGAAGAAGTCTTCATCCAGATGGCATCTTCTATCTTCATCCATCCGGCGCGGAGCGGGTCCATCTTCAAGACATCCGACGTGGAGCATCCTCTTCTGCCGACGAATTAACAACGAATGAAGGTTCCTTTAAGTGATGTCATCCAAGATGGCATCCCTTAGATTCCGATTGGCTGATAGAATTCTATCAGCCAATCGGAAATTAAGGTAGAAAAAATCCTATTGGCTGATGCAATCAGCCAATAGGATTGAAGTTCAATCCTATTGGCTGATCCAATCAGCCAATAGGATTGAGCTGGCATTCTATTGGGTGTTCCAATCAGCCAATAGAATGCAAGCTCAATCCTATTGGCTGATTGCATCAGCCAATAGGATTGAACTTCAATCCTATTGGCTGATTGTGTCAGCCAATAGGATTTTTTCTACCTTAATTCCGATTGGCTGATAGAAGTCTATCAGCCAATCGGAATCTAAGGGACGCCATCTTGGATGTCACTTAAAGGTACCTTCATTCGTCGTTAGTCCGTCGGCAGAAGAGGATGCTCCACGTAGGATGTCTTGAAGATGGACCCGCTCCGCGCCAGATGGATGAAGATAGAAGATGACGTCTGGATGAAGACTTCTGCCCATCTGGAGGACCACTTCGCCCGGCTTGGATGAAGACTTCTCCCGGCTTCGTTGAGGACTTCGGCCTGGCTTGGATGAAGACGTCTCCCGGTAAGTCGATCTTCAGGGGGTTAGTGTTAGGTTTTTTTAAGGGTGTATTGGGTGGGTTTTATTTTTAGGTTAGGGATTTTGGGCGGCAAAAGAGCTAACTGCCCTTTTAAGGGCAATGCCCATCCAAATGCCCTTTTCAGGACAATGGGGAGCTTAGGTTTTTTTAGATAGTATTTTATTTGGGGGGTTGGTTGTGTGGGTGGTGGGTTTTACTGTTGGGGGGTTGTTTGTATTTTTTTTTACAGGTAAAAGAGCTGATTACTTTGGGGCAGTGCCCCGCAAAAGGCCCTTTTAAGGGCTATTGGTAGTTTAGTTTAGGCTAGGGTTTTTTTTATTTTGGGGGGCTTTTTTATTTTAATAGGGCTATTAGATTAGGTGTAATTAGTTTAAATATCTGTAATTTGTTTATTATTTTCTGTAATTTAGTGTTTGTTTTAGTACTTTAGCTAATTTTAGTACTTTAGCTAATTTAGCTAATTGTATGTAATTTATTTAATTGTATTTAATTTAGTACATTTATTTAATTATAGTGTAGTGTTAGGTGTTATTGTAACTTAGGTTAGGTTTTATTTTACAGGCACTTTTGTATTTATTTTAGCTAGGTAGTTATTAAATAGTTAATAACTATTTAATAACTATTCTACCTAGTTAAAATAAATACAAACTTGCCTGTAAAATAAAAAATAAACCCTAAGATAGCTACAATGTAACTATTAGTTATATTGTAGCTATCTTAGGGTTTATTTTATAGGTAAGTATTTAGTTTTAAATAGGAATAATTTAGTTAATGATAGGAATATTTATTTAGATTTATTTAAATTATATTTAAGTTAGTGGGTGTTAGGTTTAGACTTAGGTTTAGGGGTTAATAACTTTAATATAGTGGCGGCGACTTTGGGGGCAGCAGATTAGGGGTTAATAAATATAATGTAGGTGTTGGCGACATTGGGGAAGGCAGATTAGGGGTTAATAAATAGTATGTAGGTGTCGGCAACGTTGGGGGCAGCAGATTAGGGGTTCATAAATATAATGTAGGTGGCGGTGGTGTCCGGAGCGGCAGATTAGGGGTTAAAATTTTTATTATAGTGTTTGCGATGTGGGAGGGCCTCGGTTTAGGGGTTAATAGGTAGTTTATGGGTGTTAGCGTACTTTTTAGCACTTTAGTTATGAGTTTTATGTTATGGCATTGTACCATAAAACTCTTAACTACTGACTATTAAATGCGTTAGGACGGGGTAGGGTGTACCGATCACTTTTTGGCCTCCCAGGACAGACTCGCTCTATGGAAGTCCCATAGAAAAAAGACTTTACGAAGTTTACGTAAGTCATTTTGCGGTGTGTGGTCACCCTAAACCTTCAAGACTCGTAATACCAGTGGGTGTAAAAAAGCAGCCTTAGGACCTGTTAACGCTGCTTTTTTACCCTAACGCACAACTCGTAATCTAGCCGTTTGTTTGTCCTTCTATTAGGGTGTTCACTGCATTGGTCATAAAATGTGTGTGTGCCTGTTGTGCCCTCCAGGAGTCCTGCAGTTACTGTAGGAAGACCCTCATCAGCTCCACATGGCAGGCTGCTGCACGGGTGGCTGCTTCAGGGATATCTTCTGCAGGGGTATCCTCCTGTTTTCTCTGAGGTGGCTTGTCACCTTCTGCTCCACTCTCATGCCTGGGTGAAGGAGGAGCATGCTCCTGCTGTGTTTCCTCCTCACTGGCCTCAGACTCTGCATATTTTAAAATTAAAGAAATAAGAGATATTAGCACAGTTCCAAATAAAGATGTAAATGTTATATTTGAAAGTGTATTAATGAGGCTGCCTTAGTAATTCAATTTTATCCAAAATAAATAAATACAATTTACGTGTTTGAAAACCCATCTTTCGGATATCTAGATGGTCAATATTAATGTATTTTTGTGTGCGTCTTAAATATGTTAAATACACACATAATCTGGAGACTAGATACTAATGTTATAGTTTTTCTTCAAATCCAGCTTTCAAAAGATAATTCTGAATGTGTTTTCGGAATAATGTTTAAAAAAGCGTAATTGCGTTAGTCATATCCCTAATTTATTTAGAGTGTAAATGAGTTATGAGGTGAATGGAAAGAGATTAGTAAATGTGCTTACTAGCAGATGAGAAGTGCAGGTTCCTGGTATCGATCCCTCCTTCGATCCCGACTAAGGCCACCTTGGAGATGTTGGGACGCAGCAGTTCCTCCCAGCGGCTGTAGACGAATGTCTGCTCCGGCCCGCCACTGGTCCCGGTATTGGCTTGCCTCTCCCTCAACATTTTTTTCTTAAGCTTGCTTTTGCAGTCCCGGTAGCTGTGCTGTATACATTTTACGTCCCTCCTGAACTCCCCCACTGCGTTGACAGCATCCCTGATCTCCAGCCACAACCTTTTCTTCTCTGAAGGGGTGGCCTTCGATACCTGCAGCCTCTTAGCCCTCTCCATATAGGCCATTATAAGGGCCTCCTTCTCCTCCCTGGTATACCTCTCCTCCCTCTGCCTGGGCTTCCCCTGTGATGTGAGCCTCTGTTCTTCGGACTGTATTGCACCCTCTCTGTGCTCCTGCCTTGTCCCACTGGGCCCAGCCACTTGTTCGTTTTCAACAATGTGGCTGTGCCCACCCACCCTGATCTCTTCCCCTTCCTCTCTAGTTCCTCTCCCTCTTCCCCTCCTCCCTAATCTCCTCAATCTCCTACCTTATCTCGTCCCTAATCTCTTCCCTACTCCTCCTTCCCACCATACCATTTCAGAAGGTGAAAGTGCACAAATGAAAGGGGGTCAAAATAATTAAATAAAAGTAAAATGCACTCAAAGTGTGAATGGGTTTTAAAAAACAAAATAGGGTAAGGGGTAGTAATAAACAGACAAACGTATACAAAAGGACTAAATGAGGGTGTGTAAACAATATGTTCTTTTGAAAAACAACAAAATATAACTATGGGATGGGTATAGGTTTAGAGGGAATGGGATATGGAGTGTATGTGTGTGTATGTAGTGTTACTGCTATGTGTATGTATGTATTGAATGTGTTTGCGTGTAAATGAAAATATATGTTTAACTATGTGTAAGGAATGAAAAACAAAGCAGCACTCACACACTCACCCAGACAGATACGTACACAAACTCTCTCTCACACTCTATTTCTCTTACTATCTCTCTCTCACTATCTCTGACTATCTCTAACCTTCAACACCTAGACCTGTACCTGTCTCGAAAAAGCAATACAGTTAAGGTAGCCATGTTCAGAGCATGCTTATATAGCCTATGTAAATGCTTGATGATGTACCGGTTTGCAAAGTAAGCGAGGTCTAGGTGTGCTGTTGTAAAGATTTGTATGTGTGCAATGTGGAGTAGTTGTTTGACTTTGTGCATGCTCAGATTGTGTTTCTAAATCTGCATATGTTTTTAGGGAATGTGTATAATGCGATAATGTCATAGTGATCGTTTGCATAACATTATCATAATTTAGTATTGCAAAATCCAAATTATGATTTTTGATCGTATCGTATTTGTTAACTGTACTAAATGTTTATTTGTAAAATCTTTCCTAATCTCCAATGCAAATGTTTGGTTTGTGTATGTGTGTAATTAGTTTTTCTTGTTTTCTTTCTAATGACAGGGTGAGTCCATGGATCATCACCAATTACTGTTGGGAATATCACTCCTGGCCAGCAGGAGGAGATAAAGAGCACCACAGTAAAGCTGTTAAGTATCCCTTCCCATAAACCCCAGTCATTCTCTTTGCCTGCGGTGCAAGGAGGAGGTGAGGGTCAGGCCTGATCAGTACCTGAATGGTAGACCGCCTGGGAACACCAGGTGCGGTATGCTTGGTCCTTAATAGATTCTCTATTTAGGTGAAGACTTTCTTCTTTCTGGTCTACTGTCCGCCAACAGCGAGCCCTAGTGGTTTGGTAGCTAGCTTAGTCTTTTTGCAACCAGTAGATTGGGAATTCGGATCTAGCTACAGCCGATTCCTTGCTTTTCAGTGATTCGATATAGGAGGCAATTGGTCTAATGGTTCCCATGGACATAATTCCCTTTGCTATTTTTCATATCTCAAAGATCTAGATCAGTCATTAGACTCTCTCCCGTAGTATTTATTCAGGGGTATCTATCTCAGGGTGCGTGCTTTTGGAGATTTTCCAGGGTAATGTGACCACAATGCCAATCTGCTGGGCTAGTAAGGATTTTGGACTCAGAGGTGTCTACTCTCCTCTTTAACATTTTGGAGTAGAGAGCAATTTGTAATGCTCTGAGGGCCTGGACTTTTGGAACAGTCGTCCTTAGCTTGGTTCCAGTTGGATATTATTACCTCATTGGTTTATTTCAACCACCAGGGAGGAACTAGAGGTTCCTTAGCCATGTAGGAGGTGATTTGGATTGTTCAATGGGCGGAAGCTCACATTGCTGTCTGTCCTCCATTTTTTATGGGTGGACAATTGGCTTCTGAACAGACAGGTTTTTCATCCCGGGGAGTGGGTCCTCTTCCAGAGGTGTTTTCTAAGTAAACCCTCAGGTGAGGGGGTCAAGAGTTGTCTTCTGGAGGCGTTTCAATGGTATGCCAAGTTTGCAATGTATGGTTCTTGGTCAAGTGATCCTCTGACCGCCCTGATAGATGCTGGCGTTTTTTTTGGAGTTCAGTCTGGCATGCCTGTTTTCTCTGTTTGTTCGCCTTACACGAGTCATTGCTCGTATTTTTTCAGGAGAGAGCGGCGGTGTTTCTAATAGACTCTACGTGACCTTGCAAGTCTTGGTATGCAGACTTAGTGGTAATGGCATCTCTCCACTTTGGAGTCTGTCTCTGAGGAAGGAGCTTCTGAGCAGGTCCCTTCCTTCATCTAAATCTCGTTTCTCTGATGCTTCCTGCTTAGAGATTGAACGGTCAGGTCATTGAGACCATGACTCAGGCCAGTTTCTAGAAGTTTTGTCATAGATTATAGCGTAATTATTTTTTTGGTGGGAATCCAAGAGCTTCTCTTGGAGTAGAGTCAGGATTCCTAGATTCTGGTCCTGTCTCCAGGATATCTGGAGAAGGGTTTGTCAGTCAGTACCCTGAAGGATCAGATCTCTGCATTGTCTATTCTTGCTACATAAGCATCTGGCGGATGTGCCAAATGTGCATTCCTTTTGTCAGGCCCCGGTCAGAATCAGGCTTGCTTTTAAGTCGGTTGCTACTGACCTTATTCTTAAAGTTTTTCGGCAGGCTCTGTTTAAGCCTTTTCATTCCATAGATATTGATTTGCTATCTTGGAAGACTATCTCTTCTGCTTAGAGAGTCTTGGAATTCTCAGCTTGGCAGTGTGATTCGCCTTATCTTTTCTTTCTTGCCAATGAGGCAATTTTTTTGTATTAACTTAGGTTTTCTTCCTAAGTTGTTTTGGATAGGAAAATGTTCATGAAATTGTTGTTCCTTCTCTATGCCTAGTCCTTTTTCTCATAAGGAACGTTGGTGGCACATCTTGGATGATGTGTGTGCTCTTATTTGTTATCTACAGTCGACTAACAATTTTTGCCAGTTTTGTTTTTGTTTCTCTGGATATTGTAAAGGTCAGAAAGCTTCTGCTACTTTTCTTTCCCTTTGGTGAGAAGTATTATTCATTTGGTTTATGTGACTGCTGAACAGCAGCTCCCTGAGAAAATTACAGCTCATTCAATTAGGGCTGCTTCTTGTGTTTTCTTGAATGAAGCTTCTGGGGAACAGATTTGCTAGGCTGCAACTTGGTCCTCTCTGCATATTTTTTCCAAATATGATGTTTTTGTCTTGGCTGAGACTTCTTTTGGGAGAAAGGTTCTTCAAGCAGTGGTGCCTTCTGTTTAGGTTGCCTGTCTTGTCCCTCCCTTATCATCTGTTTTCTAGCTTGGGTATTGATTCCCAACAGTAATTGATGATGATCCATGGACTCACAGTATCATTAGAAAGAAAACAAAATTTAAGCTTACCTGATAAATTTATTTATTCCTTGACACGGTGAGTCGACAGCTTGCCCTGTTTTTCAGACAGTTTTTTTATATATAAACCTCAGGCATCTCTGCACCTTGTGTTACTTCTTTTCTCTCCTTTCCCTTGGTCGAATGACTGGGGTTTATGGGAAGGGAAGTGATACTCAACAGCTTTGCTGTGGTGCTCTTTGCCTCCTCCAGGAGTGATATTCCCAACAGTAATTGATGATGATCCATGGACTTACCGTGTCAAGAAAGAAAGAAATTTATTAGGTAAGCATAAATTTAGTTTTTTTGTTCCGTGATACAGATCCAAACGTATTTGTTGAATCCTCATTTTGTGTAAATGTTATGTAGTATTTGTAGTAAATAATTGTGAATGTTGAATGGGAATCTGCTATGTTGTGTGAGCAATTGTTGTTTGTACATTTGACATGATTCTTATTTGTGTCCATTAAGTTGTATTTGTAATATGACAGAGCAATGTGTAGTTCTTGCGATATCGAAAGTTAGATGAAAAATCTGTTTATTTTTCAGTTTGCATTGATCTCTATGGGGGAATCCATTACGCGGCCGTGATTACGCAAGTGAAATAAATGCGGTATTCGTGTTAACGCGATGGGTAACGAAATTCTATTCAGACTTGTAATACCTAAGTTACGAAGAGTGCGCAATGAACATTACGCATGCGCTATTGGCGCACAGCCATTACGCAAAACTCGTAATGTAGGTGTATGTTAGCAAAAACTGGATAGTTTTGCAGCTATTATCCTATCTCTGTTGAAGCCATATGGGCATAAATGTGACAGGGTTATCCTTGAGAAGTCTGCAGTCTATATTGCCAGATCTGAGAATTAGAAACCCACAATTTCATTTTGCTAGGGAGTGTGAAGATTACCAATAGTTCTCATCACATTCTCTAAACATTTTATTTCTATATGATTCATTAATTTATCTTATACCATTTACACTGGGAAGCTTGACTCAAAATACAAGAAAAGCTTCCTAATCTTATAGAGTAGCACTTTGACATTGTATTTTTATATATATATATATATATATATATATATATATATATACATGGCCAAAAGTATTGGTAACCGTCCACTTCTTTAGGAAAACACACTATTTTCTCAAAGTAAAAATGTATAAAAGTATTTGGTATCCACCATTCTTTTTTTTCAAATGTACAGTTGTGCTCATAAGTTTACATACCCTGGCAGAATTTATGATGTCTTGGCCATTTTTCAGAGAATATGAATGATAACACAAAAACTTTTCTTTCACTCATGGTTAGTGTTTGGCTGAAGCCATTTATTATCAATCAACTGTGTTTACTCTTTTTAAATCATAATGACAACAGAAACTACCCAAATGACCCTGATCAAAAGTTTACATACCCCGGTGATTTTGGCCTGATAACATGCACACAAGGCTATTAAAGATAACCATCCTCACACTGTGATCTGTTTTCTTGTAATTAGTGTATGTCTATTTTATATCCCTTTCCTGTTTTATACAGTTCAACTACCTTTTCCCGCAGATCCTTTGACAATTCTTTTGCTTTCCCCATGACTCAGAATCCAGACACATCAGTGCAGCACTGGATGAAAGATGCAAGGGTCTGTCAGGAGTCCAGAACTCATTGACCTTTAATACGCACACACTAATTACAAGCAAACAGATCACAGGTGAGGATGGTTACCTTTAATAGCCATTCAAACCCCTTTGTGTCAACTTGTGTGCATGTTATCAGGCCAAAATCACCAGGGTATGTCAACTTTTGATCAGGGTCATTTGGGTAGTTTCTGTTGTCATTATGATTTAAAAAGAGTAAACACAGTTGATTGATAATAAATGGCTTCAGCCAAACACTAACCATGAGTGAAAGAAAAGTGTTTGTGTTATCATTCATATTCTCTGAAAAATGGCCAAGAAATCATAAATTCTGCCAGGGTATGTAAACTTATGAGCACAACTGTAATAGAACATAAACCTCACTTTGATTTGTAACTTTACATATTACTTTAAACACTAAAACAAATAAGAATTTGATAGCACAGCCTGGAGACAATAACTGCAATCAAGAACTTTCTGTTGCTCTTAATGCGATTTCTACACCTTTTCGACTGAATTTTGGCCAACTCTGCTTAAGCAAACTGCTCCAGTTCTCAGAGGTGATCAGAGATGTTTCCCCAACAGTAAATCTCAGCTCTTTCTACAGATGTTCGATGGGATTCAGATCTGGATTCAAATAAGGCCACTTCAGAATGGTCTAATGTTTTCTTCTCATCCATTCCTCTGTGCTTTTTAAAAGTAGATTTTGGGTCATTATCCAGCTGAAGATCCCATGACCTGCGACTGAGACACAGCTTTCTGACACTGTGCAGAAGGTTTAGTTCCAGAATGCCTTGATAGTCTTCCGATTTCATTGTGCCCTGCACAGATTCTAGGTAACCAGTGCCAGAGGCAGCAAAGCAATCCCAAAACATCACTGAGCATCCATGTTTCACAGTAGGGATGGTGCTCTTTTTTTTTATAAAGCTTCTTTTTCCTTCTGTAAACATTGCCGCCAAATGCAATTATATTTTTTACTTTTTTTTTTTTTTTTACTTTTTCACAATTTTTGGGTTTCTCACTAATATTATTTACATACTAAGGGGCTGATTTATCAAAGTGCGAACGGACATGATCATTTGTAACGATCTTATAATGCTGTCGGCATTTATCATTGCACAAGCATTTCTCTAGCCGCTAGCAGGGGGTGTCAATCAACTCGATCGTATCTGATTGGGCTGATTGCTGTCCGCCGCCTCAGAGGTGGTGGACAAGTTAAGGAGCAGCAGTCGTAAGACCGCTGCTTCTTAGCTCCTGTTTCCGGCGCTCCATACAGAGCTTGATAAATCGGCCCCTGTGCGTGCAGTCATAACAAAAATGGTTGTATAAGCTTCTCTGGTGTCCCCTTTGTTCAGAAACAGCAGGAATGCATGGCTTTGCCATTGTTTTTTGGTAATTAGAAGGCTGCATACTACACTTCTGAAATTCCCGACAGTGAATGGGTTAATCAGGTAGCTTGTAAGGTAAATTTTAACTAAAGTGTGGAGATCACCCTCCCACCTAACACTTACCACACCCTTATCCCTCCCAAACAGCTCACTTTCCTCTTAGACCCCACTGGTTACCACCAACTTAGGTACTGGCAGACTGTCTGCCAATATGCACATTTAGGGCTTTCTTTTTAATTATTATTTTTTTTCTGCAGTGTAGGGATCCCTCCCAAACAGCTCGCTAACCCTACCCCCCTCTAACTATTGTATGCCAGTACCCAGTTAATTTAAATTTATTCATAATATTTATTTATTTTTAATAAAAACAAAATTTATGCTTACCTGATAAAGGTAAGCATGAATTTTGTTTTCTTTCTAATGACATGATGAGTCCACGGATCATCTAATTACTATTGGGAATCAATACCCAAGCTAGAGGACACAGATGATACGTGAGGGACAAGACAGGGAACCTAAACCGAAAGCACCACTGCTTGAAATATCAAATTTATAGAATTTAGAAAAAGTGTTGAAAGGACCAAGTTGCAGCCTTGCAAATCTGCTCCACAGACGCTTCATTTTTGAATGCCCAAAAAGAGAAAACAGCCCTCGTAGAATGAGCCATAACTCTCTCAGGAGGCTGCTGTCCAGCAGTTTCATAGGCCAAGCGAATGATACTCTTCAGCCACAAGAAAGAGAAGTAGCCGTAGCTTTCTGCCATTTTACTCACCTCTCTTGCTGACACTGGTGCATAGTGTGTGATGCTGCTCATTTCCTGCATGCCCTTTTATGGCCAGACTGGTGTACATCATCCATGTGAGACAGGTTGCAGTCTTAGAATTGTGATGTAATCACTTATTATTTAAAGGGCTTCTGTTCAGTATGCTTTGCCCTTGCGTTGTCTCAGACCTGTTTGTGAGAGTTCCTGTTCCTGTGTATTACCTGGCTGTCTGACGTCCCTCCTGGTTCCTGATCCCTGGCTTGTTCCTGACTCTGCTGTTCTCCTTGTTCCTGATTCCAGCTCGTCTTACTACTCGCTTTGGCTCCTGACTCGGCTCGTCTGACTATTCGCTTTGACTCCTGACTGGGCTCGTCTGACTACCAGCTCTGGTTTTGACTCCTGGCTTGTTATTTGAGTTGTGGACATTTTTTTTTTATTATATTTTGCTATTAATAAAGGTGTGATTATTTTTGCACTTCTCATCTCAGTCTGATTCCTGCCACCCTGACATTACCGCCACACAAGCCCCGCCCATCATGGGTGTGTAAAAAATAACGTCTCAGCAGACATCTATAATGAAAAAAACCATAACAAAACACCAAATTGAGCCAAGTACTCCTCAATTCCCCAGTGCCTGCAATACTGCCATACATAACCCCCCTTATAACACTAGGGAAAAATTTAATAATATCCCTGTCAGGGAAAAGGTAAAGTGCCATGTCTTTTTCCTTAAAGCAGCTTAAGAAAATAAATTAGCACTTAACTCAATAATCTGCCTGGCAGCAAGGCAGCTCACTAGGTTTGAGAGGTCCTTTCCCTCACATGGACCTTTAGAAAATAATAATAAGGGCAGCAACTTTTATTTAAATATGAGGGAGGCACAGTGACAATTATGTCCCACAAGTTTCCTTTGCTTAAAAGCCACCAAAGCTCTACTGAGGAGACTGAAATGGACTACAGCTACCCCCTGGAGTAAAAACAGCATATGCTAGTACTGCAAATAAAATAATAAACTCTTGATTGAAGAATCTTTAAAGACACCTAACTTTACCACTTCCTTACACTAACGTAGGCAAAGAGAATGACTGGGGTTGGAGGGAAGGGAGGTGATATTTATCAGCTTTGCTGGGTGCTCTTTGCCTTCTCCTGCTGGGCAGGAGTGATATTCCCAATAGTAATTAGATGATCCATGGACTCATTGTGTCATTAGAAAAAAAAAACTTTTTTTGTAGTGTAGCAGCTCCCCTTCACCCTCCAAGCGATCCCCCTCTCATGGTCTTATTGTAGTGGATCTTGCCCTGCCTCCCAATCTTTTCTGCAGTGTAGACGTCCCACCCTCTCCCTCCAGCAATGGACTGCCCACCACCTCCCTACTTCCCTCCCACACCACCAATGGAACAACAGCAGCAGATGCAGACTGTCTCTGGCTGCGGCCTTAACTGTCAAAGCCGAAAAACTGGGACCGCAGTATCGTCCAATAGGCAGATGGAGCCTAACTAGGTCTCATTTTCAACAAAGGATACCAAGAGAGCAAAGCCAATTAGATAATAAATGTAAATTGGAAAGTTGTTTAAAATTGCATGCTCTATTTCAATCATAAAAGGACATTTTTGGGCTTCATATCCCTTTAATCTGAAAATTAAGAGTTTTCCAGTTTTGATAACTTGTAGACCACATGGTAAGCTTCACATGTCTGACCCAGCAATATATATATCTCTAATTAACTTCAGCAGAGATTATTAGATTAGATATTAGATACTGCAAAACAATGGAGAGTTTGCTGACATAATGGCCGTGTCTAGCTTTTGTTTACTCCAGTAACAAATCCAGATTGGCTCCTTTAAATTAGACAGGAGGTGTGCCAAATTTGGCTTTTGAAAAATAACAAGTTGATAATGCATTTCAAAGGGACCCAGTGGGATCAATGTATTATGCAGCAGATGCTGCTTTTGAGTCTTTTTAAAATGTAAGAAGCAGCGTTCATACAACTGCTGCATCTTAGCCCCTACACCAACTCAGACATCATTCAGGGTGACTGGCAGACCCTGGTATAACATGACAACAGGATGCGGCATTGCAGAAGCTTGCGAAGACTGGCGCACAAGTTCCCAAATAAGGAACCTTTTCAACTTGCCATTTAGTACATGGAGCCCAGTATGTTAGTTTATTTGTAAGACTTGTAATTACAAGGTGTTTACTGTCCATTTTAAGTAAACCAGCAGCATCATATTCTGACTTTTATTTATTTGAAACTTAGAATTTTAGCAGTGTCAGCTGTTCCCATGGGGAACTTTGAGTCCTCTGCAAGTGTCTGAGTGCTCTATGCGAGAAACCATGCAAGAAACCCAAGATGCAGCTCATTTTTTATATAATATAAAGGTGGGAAGGGTAAAGAGACGAGAAGAGAGAGAAAAAAAACCAGTTACACTCTTTTGCTAAGGGACAAACATTTATTTTGTCTAAAAAAGGAAGAGGAAAAAAAAAATATACACAGTACCACTTAACAGTGGATATTTTTTATCCTTTGCTTTCAAAATTTACAGACAGGACAAGGAGCTTTCTTGTGCAATCCTGCCCCCTGCTCTCGCACAACCAACAGAGCAGGACATTTCAGTCACCCTGAACTCGCTTGTTTGAGGTGATTTATCTCTCCATGTCTGATGTGGTTAAGGAGTGGATTGAAAACCCAAACTGCTTCTTAAAAATTGTTTCTTTAATTTGTAGCTGCAAGATTGCTCTTGTGCGAGTCTACATCACAAAGTTATAGAAGCTGCAAATGTAGTTTGATGAATTTTCCCTTCTGCTTTACAATGAAACCAATGTCCCAACGTCTCAAAAGGAAAAAAAAGCAACCTAAGATATTTTTTATCCTTTGCTTTCAAAATTTACAGACAGGACAAGGAGCTTTCTTGTGCAATCCTGCCCCCTGCTCTCGCACAACCAACAGAGCAGGACATTTCAGTCACCCTGAACTCGCTTGTTTGAGGTGATTTATCTCTCCATGTCTGATGTGGTTAAGGAGTGGATTGAAAACCCAAACTGCTTCTTAAAAATTGTTTCTTTAATTTGTAGCTGCAAGATTGCTCTTGTGCGAGTCTACATCACAAAGTTATAGAAGCTGCAAATGTAGTTTGATGAATTTTCCCTTCTGCTTTACAATGAAACCAACGTCTCAAAAGGAAAAAAAAGCAACCTAAGTTTGAAGTTTGGTAATAAAAATGTATATAAAGCCAGTGGCCCCAAGTTATCAAAGTCTGGCGGACCTGATCCGATAGTGAGGATCAGGTCCGCCAGACTTTGCTGAATACGGCGAGCAATACGCTTGCCGTATTCAGCATTGCACCAGCAGCTCACAAGAGCTGCTGGTGCGACGCCACCCTCTGCAGACTCGCGGCCAATAGGCCGCCAGCAGGGGGGTGTCAATCAACCCGATCGTACTCGATCGGGTTGATTTCCGGCTTCATCGCAGGCGGACAGGTTATGGAGCAGCGGTCTTTGTGACCGCTGCTTCATAACTGTTGTTTCTGGCGAGCCTGCAGACTCGCCAGAAACACAGGGCATCAAGCTCCATTCAGAGCTTGACACATATGCCCCAGTAGCTGGAAAACTAATATGTTTTCATAAAATGTATTAAACCTGCTTAAAAAGAAATAAATAAACATTACCAGCTCTGGCTATGTGGAGCAGAGAATTTCTTAAAATAGGAGCAAATTCTATGTACACTATCTGCATTTTCAAATGTGATAATCAATATGGTCATTCATATCTCATCAGATCATGTACACTAGCCCAGATCAATAACCTTTACCAGATATCACCAGGTCTAAGCCTCAAGGCACATTCCATTAGCTATTGTGGAGTTCTTTTATATCACAAAGCACTGATTGAAACACATAATGACAACTGCAACCAAAAACACTGGCTGAAAAAATAATAAAAGCATTGGTAAAAATAAATGTTACAGTTAAATATATCCTCACAAACTATACACTGTTAATATTTTATTTTCTTTAATACATATTTACATAATCAAAGTTAAAGCTGGGGAAAATAACTATGATATTAAAATTATTTATGAGCATGAACAAGCCACAAATATGTAAAAGATATAGCAGCCCCCCCCTATTTGTGTTACATTATGTGATTGTGACTTACATGCTTTTTATTGTTTGAGAGCTTTTACTGTGGCATGAGCATAGGTTTTTGCTAAATAATTTCCAAATTTGTGCATGTACATGCATGTGCAAGTATATATATATATATATATATATATATATATATAAAACAAAATAACAAGAGTATTGCATTGAGCAATGATACTTTTTTAGTGGACTAACTATACATTTATAAGTTGACAAGCTTTCGGAAGTATTCCTTCCTTTTTCAAGTCTGAAGCAATACAAATTCAATGGAATTTACAGATTATATCTTGAAACACAGAACGGCTAAAAAGGACAGAAAGTGTTACATTGGTCTGAGTGCAGGGAGAGGAGGGGGTGTCATAAAAATCATAAGAGGGGGGCTCAGGTGACAGAGGCAGACAGTGTCCAGTGTAGGAGAACAGACAGGGGAAATATATAGTTTTATAGAGAGCATATACTGACATAAAGTTATTTATCAACATGGAATATATCATCCATACATATAAAACAGTACTAAAATGCCCATTCCTACAACAGACCAACCCAACATAAAAACATATGCATTTCATGCCCCCCCAAAAATGCGTACGTTTTTGTGTGATGTCGGTCTGTTGTCAGAAGGGGAATTGTAATACTGTTTTTATACATATTTACAATAAAAGCTATATTTACCCAGGATATTTATCTGTATCCTATATGTCTTTGCATGCACAATACACAGAGTATTTTGACAACTTTGTCATCATTGGTCCTCTGGGAGAGCAGGACATAACTGGATACAGAGACCAGAGCAACGGTCTGCAGGTATTGGCTAAATACACACGAGCACAAGAAAATAAACAGGTTATAAGTTCAGACTGCAAACTCTAAAGGCTTTTTCTCAGGTGTGCTTCAAGGAACAGTGAGTTACAATACAGTGAATAGTGCACAATACTGTCATTTATTTGTACACTGAAAACTGATTTAAACATACTGGCTTATAGCGATGTCCCAACACAAACATACATAGAGTTTGCTCTCACTATATATGTATTTAGTTGATAACAAGCTAAAGGATACATAATATCCTATGCATTTCTGAGAATTAAATATTAGCTTAATAGTTATATACCACTGTAAATTAAAGGGACACTGAACCCAATTTTTTTATTTTGTGATTCAGATAGAGCATGCAAATTTAAGCAACTTTCTAATTTACTCCTATTATCAATTTTTCTTTGTTCTCTTGCTTTCTTTAGTTGAAAAATACGGCATCTAAGCTATTTTTTTGGTTTAGGACCATGGAAAGCACTTGTTTATTGTGGGTGAATTTATCCACCAATCAGCAAGAACAACACAGTGTGTTCATCAAAAATGGGCCGGCATCTAAACTTACATTCTTGCATTTCAAATAAAGATACCAAGAGAATGAAGAAAATTTGATAATAGGAGTAAATTAGAAAGTTGCTTAAAATTGCATGCTCTATCTGAATCACTAAAGAAAAAAAATTGGGTTCAGTGTACCTTTAAGTATTACTGGCAACTGGACAGCTAATGGTTTATTAGAGCGTATCAGTCATTAACATACAAAACTGAAATGAGCACAAGTGCATTTCAATTTTAAATAGAGGCATTTTTGCTTTATACTTCCTTTAGCAAAAATGCTTCTAGTAAAATGAATGACTGTTTCAGCGACATATATACGTCTATGCTACCTGTGACTATACGCAGGGCTGGACAAACCCAGGAGCCAAGGAGTCACTGGCTCCTAGAATATCCATATATCTATATAAAAATAACTGTCTGACTCCTAAATATTCTTACTAGCGCCTACATTTTAAACAGATTTGTCAACCGCTGGACTAGAGGATCAGGATTCATGCCTTAATAGAGAGCTGGCGTTGATGTGGATCGTGGACATTAAACTGCTTGGTATAACTACAGTAGCACAGTTACTTCTCACCATGCTACTGTTTTTCATCTTGTGCCTCCAGCTCTCTTTTTTTCATCTTGTGCCTCCAGCTCTCTTTAAAGTCGTTCTACTTTTTTAACACTTTCCAAGTGCTGGTTAGTGAAGTTCTGCATCTTAACACTGGGCACTGCCATTTTGGGAATAAAGTATACTCACACACTGTGACAGAAGCAGTAGGCATTCACAGATCAGTGATATTGTTTTCTTGACAAGCCTTATTGTTGTCTTCAGTTTAGAGTGCACAATACAGTGGGGGGGGGCAGAGGGTAAATTGTTATTATTTCTGAGGCCTTTTTATATTTGTTTTAAAACTTTTAAACTGTTAAAAAAAATGCAAATATGTAAAGCTTATGTTTTGTTTTGTGTAAGCTAACACAAAGTGCAAGGTATAGCTGTCAATAACAACACTATTCCGTGAAAGCACACTGCTTGTATCGCAGGATGCAACAATATGCACGCTACAAAATGGCAGTGCATAGTCTAAAGATACAGAGCTTTATCAATTCTTCTGAAATGGGTTAAAATAAGAGAATGACTTTAAAGAGAGTTGCAGGAGGAAAAACCCAAACATTGTGAGTAGTAATCGTGTAACTGAAGTTTTAACCAGGAGTTTAATGCCACTGCTGACTTATTGAGATGTGTGTATACCACTTAAAGTGAAAGTAAAGTTACCATTATCACAATCCAGGATATCATTAATCTACCAAATTAAATAGGACTTTCATTCAAGAATCTTGATCAATCGATATAAAAACAAAGTTATATCCATTATTTATCCATTTGCGAGTGTACACTAATGCAACCCGTTTTCTTGGGGGAAGGGGGTTCTGCTGATCATGTTTCTGTATCAGCCAACTGAAATTCTGGCTGTTAGGCGGCCATCAGTAGACGTCACCTGCTTACTTTGTTCTCTCGCTCATCTCTGCATCCATGCACGCTCACGATTAGCGCATGCGTATTGGCAAGATCCAGGAATCCCCATAAGACTCAGAATCGCACTTGCGCAGAAGACATTGAGATCGGCGATTGGTGCATGTGCTGTTTCACGAAGCCTCATGAATTCACTCTAGGCTAACGTAGAAAGCGTGTCGGACCACTCTATACGTCAAACACAAGAAAAGAAGGAAGTAATATCTGGGAGGAGTCAGTCATCACAACAGTAGGGAGATATATATATATATAGAAATCTTAACCTTTTAATGCCGTTATATTCCGTCATAATTACACTGGGCTTTAAAGCCGTTATGACGGAATAGAAAGTCATAGCTAATGGCTGTCCTGAAGCCTTCTGTGCTTCTAGGGCTTGATCACGGTCTGGAGGGCGTTCCTAGGGTTGTAGGGACGCCCCCCAGATGCGATCCAATAATTGAAATCTCGCGATCGTATGCACGATCGCGTAGTTTCAATTTGTCTACATCGGAACAGGTGTTCCGATGTAGGCACTTTAACCCTGTCACAAAAGGGTTAAACATTAAAAGAAGCGATTACGTTAGGGTAAGCTTAACTAATGCATTAATGTCTTGCAGACATCCCAACTCTCCCTGAAGTTCAGGGAGTCTCCCTGATTGTAATAGCGGCTCCCTGATGCCAGCAAATGGAATGCAATCTCCCTGAAACTCCAAGTACCATGATCCAATATGGCCCAAATCTGGAAAAGTGTTTCTTTAAGGAATGCCTTTAGTTGCTGGGACATTATAGAACCCTCAAAGCATGGATCAGTAACCAAAAAGCCCCCACTGATGTTAATAAATGCTAAAATATTTAAGAATTCAACAAGCGTACAATCCCTGGAAAATAGGTTTGTTGTATGTGGTTTAGCAATAAAGCTACTTTTTTAATGTGACTTTAGTGGGAAGCTACTTTAATGATAAGTCTCTATCTTATTTAGGGTTTCAAGGTGTCCAATATATAACTGGGAGGGGGGTGGGGGTGGCGGCGCAGTAGCGGGTGAACCCACCTCCCTGAAATGAGTTTTTGCAGGTTGGGATGTCTGGTCTTGCAAAGTATAAAACTCAACCTTCACTTTAAAAATAGTAAAAACTTTTTACTAAAAGCATTTTTGCTAAGGGAAGTTCACTTAAAAAATCATTCTATTTAATATTTAAATTACCCACGAACATTTCAGTTTTGACCTTTCTACTTCTAATCCTTAAAGTGATTGTAAAACTAAACTTTAATGAATTAAATTCCAGTATGAAAAAATTATCTTAAAAACAGGGAGATGGAGATGCGGGCAGAGGAGGCGTTATCCATAAAGCAATTAAGCAAAGATATTTTAAAAAATAAGCGCCTTTGTAAAGTGTAATGAATTAAAGTGCCTCTGTTTTTAAGATTTTTTTATACTGGGCTTTAATTCATTAAAGTTTTCAATCACTTTAACCTATATAAATATATATATATATATCTCGCACACCAGTCATATACTATTGTAAATTTTAGAAATCTTTATCAGCCTTCTGGTGAACACAATTGGTAAGTTTATAGCTAACCAAGTTTCATATTTATGAAAAAAAATATTAATTGATAACTAATCCGTTTTTTTAAATCGCTGCTGCAACTGCAAATAACTGGGTTACAGATGTGTTTGCTGCTGAGCATTAGAGCGTGTCTTTATCTGGCAACCATGGAGTTACACGCGCTGCATCTCTCCAGCGCGTCATTGGTTAAATGACGTCACTGAATCATGTCGACTGGCAATGTGCGCCATTTTGAAACACCATCCCGGAGAAGCCGAGAGTGGCTGTTGACCGCCCTAGTCCCCTCCCGAGCTCAACCTGAGCTCCTCCTTCCCTCTCCTCCTCCTTCACCGGCAAGCAGCGGGGACAACCCACATTACCCAAACCGCCCCTACACCGGAGATCCTAGAGCTTGAAGGGCCGTCCCACAGTAGACGCCTGGGGAGGCCGGGTCCCACAGGGCAGCCATGGCAGGTAAATAACACAGGAGCGACTGCGGCCTACTGAGCCTGAAGGGTTTGGGGGATGCTGAGCCGCGGCCTGCTCACTGTTTCTCGCTTGTCTTTGCAGGAGTGGGAGGAGGGAATGACTTCCAGTGGTGTTTCTCGCAAGTCAAAGGTGCCATAGACGAGGATGTAGCGGAAGGTCAGTGTTCATACAATTGTTTGTTTCTGTGTCCATGCCTATTCCTAGGGGAGCTGTGGGTACCGATCACGTTATCAAATGGCTTAATGTCACGGGAGTTTTTTTCCTTCCTATTAACCTTTTGACTTCTACGGAGGACAATATATAATAAGAGTTTTTAGGGTGAGGGACTTGCTTGTCACCCACTGGGTGACACTTTTTTTGGTGGGTTACTACTGAGTGACGTCTATTGAACTGCGCCTGCTGTGTGTGGGAGGAGGAAGAGGGGGGTGGTGTGATTTATTTTTTGGCAATGACTAAGGTTAATTTGTATTTATTTTTTATTTAAAAGTCACGTGATTCTGCTTTTAATGCAATTCATTATACAGTAATTATGTTCATTTGATAGAATAGTTAACCATAATTCAAGCTTGAGCTCAGTATAGTGGCACCATTCTTTCTTTTGTCATAGTAACACATCAGACAATTCACTATCTGTAAATCCAATGATGAATGTGATTTGCTTGGGTTTTACTCGCTGTTAATATGGATGTGTAGGCAGGAAGGGTGGCAGTCAAGAAAGTCCTGGTGTTCTCCAGAATAATTACATTTGTTGGCACTGAGATTGAATTACATGAGTAAATAAATTACTAGTTGAATGAATACTCTACTATTGCATTCAGTAATGTGCTCCTTGCAAATAAACACTGTTTATTTGGTGATACATATATAGGTTATGTAACTATAGTTAGCAATATAATAGTTATGATCATGGTCATAGCAGGGAACAAAACATCCTGTAAATTAATACTTGGAAGCCTACTAATTTTTTAAGGTATTATTTAGGAGAACATATCTGTACATCATAGTTGTACATGGTTTTTTTCCTCCTACCTTTTTAGATCAGTAAATGATTAGTGACTTGTCAGAAAAAGGAAATCTTTGCTTTTGTAATTTGTGCATTTAATCTATTTAAAACCAGAATATTCCCCCAGTAGCAGTAGCCATACCCAGAATTGTTAGTATCAAAGGAATTTTCATTTTTTATTGGCTTTGAAGATTAACTTAAGAGGTAGATCAGGTTTGTCAGCTTTTTAACCAATATAAAACTCCTTTTCCTGCAACATCATCAAACCTTTTTAATTGTATGTCTTTTTTTTTTTTTGTTTTTAACCATTTTATTTCTTCAGTATTATTTCCAGTAAACGAGAGATGTATAGTGTGCTTCACAGCATGTTTGTTATATTTTTTTTAATTTTAAAAAATAGATTACCCGTTTAATACAAATATTTGAAACTTGGGACCCATGCACTCTCATGTGTTTTTTTATTTATTTTTTTAATAAAGAGCTGGAGATTTATATTTATATTGAT
Source organism: Bombina bombina (assembly GCF_027579735.1). Lineage (NCBI taxonomy): Eukaryota > Metazoa > Chordata > Amphibia > Anura > Bombinatoridae > Bombina > Bombina bombina. Next base: position 209,357,304 of record NC_069507.1, read on the forward strand.
TGATTGGGGTTGGTTCATGGGATTTGTAAATATTTATTCACAGTGGGGAGGAAAACCATGAACCAGAGAACGCACACAATGGGCTAGATTACAAGTGGTGTGCTGTTAACGGCGGGGCAAGACAGGCTAATTTGCATGTTACAAGTTGAAAGTAAATGTCTGCATTCAAGCGCAAACAAAACCTGCGCTGAAAGTGTTAGTGCAACTGGATACATAGTGTAGAGTGTAAGGGTAAAGAAAAGTTGCACAAAATACATAAAAATAGAATATATATATATATATTAGTATGAATGTAAAGTATTCATAACTACCTTCTGTCTTAAGCGCAAGCAACCCAGAGGCAGAACTTTTCTTCTCTTTCTGAGATGAGATTTGTTTTTTTTTAAGTGAATGTAAAGTTTCATGAACGAGTGCCCGTTTTTTAAAAATACTATTAAAAACAGGGGCACTTTCATTCATGAAACTTTACATTTCACCAGTTTTGTTAAAATAATACTTATCTTTCCTTCTTGCAAGCCGGAGCAGCGATTTTCCGCCGCTCCTCTCTTCATACGTCGGCAATGAAGAATCCGGCTTCCTCCAATCACAGCTTCCCCCCCAGAGCCTGAGGCCACATCGTGATTGGAGGAAGCCGGATTCTTCATTGCTGACGTATGAAGAGACAAGCGTCGGGAATCGCTGCTCCGGCTTGCAAGAAGGAAAGGTAAGTATTTTTTTAACAAAACCGGTGAAATGTAAAGTTCCATGAATGAAAGTGCCCCTGTTTTTAATAGTATTTTTTCAAAACTGGCACTCATTCATGAAACTTTACATTTACTTTTAGTGAAACATTTCTGCAGGTCATTTTGAAATAATTTTAAATTTTAAATTAGGCAGTTACACTAAAACACCAGTTCAATTGCAATGTGTTTAACTGGAGACAAAATAGTCGATTTTGTTAGGTTTTTAAAATGTCTCTTGAATAAATTTTTGTTTCCTTTTCTCTTGGCCTTACATCAAAAGGAAGAAATGTAGTAATAAAAAAGGTGTATTGCTTACAAGAACATCTTACATTCAGAAGTCACAGCCTTGCAAACAGGGAAAGGCTAGGAGGCATGGTTGAAAAAAATCCCTGAGACAGTCAACTATAAATGCACTGCTGCTTTGCGACACTGCTCCATATTTGACTGTTCTCTTCAAACAGCATTTTGCTCTGGATGCACTAAAGAAGACTTACATAGTGCAGCCAGAGCACAGCTCTGTTTGAAGAGAACAGTCTAATATAGAGCAGTGCCTCAGAGTCAGAGCGCTAACAATTCCCGCACTTGTCCCATTCTTTCTGCAGATATGCTGTATTTTCTGTGACTAAAGTGTTATTTTTTTATTATTATTTTAATAGCATGCTCCATTAAAGTCTACAGGGAGTTAGTCTGCTAGGGTTTTCTCACAAGCTAAATTTGTACTTTCAACTTGTGATATGTGTGCTTACCCGCCTGTGTAAATCTCTTACTTTGATCTTAGCATGCAAGTAAAAAAAAAAAATATTGCACTACACTTGTAATCTAGCCCAATGTAAGGAAAATACTTTGAAAGTATAATGGACTTTTGTGTTCATTCCGGCTTCAAATGTGTAGTTCTGTTTTTTTTTTTTTTAAATTCTAAAATTTAACATCACACCCACCTATAGATTTTCTATTTTCAAATCAAGATATTGTGTACAGCTATTCATGACAGGAGTATATTTTTGTTTGACATTCTAGGAAAACATCTTCTTTGTTTGACTTATCTCAAGTGTGTTGAATGTGTGAAATAATGCAATATTATATCATGTAAAGAGCTTCTTCTACAGTGATAGTCATGCAAATAATAAATGTATATGAAGATGTAATGATTTATAGCATTGGTTTCCAAAGTGGGCAGTACTGCCCCCGGTGTGGTGATGGGATTTGCGAGGAGGGCACTGATAAGCATGAGAGATGGAAGGGGCAGATGCTGGGATTACCATAGTGGGCACTAATAGCTATTGAGCAAAATAGGATGCTAGTGGGTTCCCTCAAGCTCAATCACCATAATTTAGTTGCACTTTAGTTTAGATCAGTTTTTATCCGGTCCTTATTATAAATGTCAAGTTTGACGAATGTGTGCCCGGTTTTTTAAAATCCTTTTAAAAACAGGGGCACTTTCATTCATCAAACTTTACATTTCACTCGTTTTTGTTAAAATACTTACCTTTTTATTCTTGAAAGCCGCTCCATCGCTTCCCCCGCCTGACGCAAGCCTCTTCATACGCCAGCAATGATGAATCCGGCTTCCTCCTCATGGCTTTCCCCCCCCAGAGCAAACATTGCCTGAGGCCAAGCCGTGATTGGAGGAAGCCTGATTCGTCATTTTTGACATATGAAGAGACTTGCAGGGAAGCGATGGAGCGGCTTTCAGAATAAAAAGGTAAGTATTTTAACAAAACAAGTGAAATGTAAAGTTTTATGAATGAAAGTGCCCCTGTTTTTAATAGGACTTTTAAAAACCGGGCACACATTTTGTCAAACTTGACATTCGCTTTAAGTACCTCTGACGATGGTTTTCTACTCTGTCACCAGAAAACTGTTCAGTGTGCACTACATAACACTTTGGTAAATGAGAATACATTTTCTATAAAGTTTATTGGTGCAGATGTACAGCTATGCTCCAAGCAAAGAAATCTGCTCCATGTTTCTAAACATGGTATAAGACTCTCTTCCAAGTGACATAAAACCAGATACTGAGAAACTGGTAAACCTTCACCAAGCCCTTCAATCACATTACAGATGTAATTACTAAAAGTGGTATACAAGACTTTTGCTTGTATTACAGTATCAATATAATACAATTTTAATTACAACCAGTGTTAATTTCGTCGACTAAAACTAGACTAAAATGACTATAAAACTAAAGAAATTCTGATGACTAAAATACGACTAAAATGACATTTTAGTCAAAACACTATGACTAAAACTAAATCAAAATTTGCTGACAAAAACATTTTATGCAATGTGTTAATCAAACCCTATCCAATTACTGCTATTTTGTAAAATTTACTAAACTTAATTTTATTAAATTTTAAGATAGACATGTTATATACCACAACAGTTAAATCTGTATTGCATGTTCAAACCTTAATACCATAAATAAAATCAGGTTAATAAACCTTTACTCCAGGATTATATAATGAGTTTGGAAGTTCTAGAGCAGTGCTAATATCGTTGCCGAAAATATTTCGAATATGTGAACAATCAATTGATTCTTCCTATAGAAATAAGAATAACCCACGAGTATGGGTTTATGCTGTGCCTGTGCTAGCTGCAGAAACTTTTTGTTGAGTTACTTGATACTTGTTTTAATTATTAACAGATAACTGTTTAAGTTTGTATACTGGGTAATATGTGCAATACAGCCAATACAGTTTTGTTTTTTTATATTTTAAAGTTGCACTTCTGTTTATGACGCTTGATTTTATTTAAGTTTAATAAAGATGTTACATATCACAACGGCTAAATCTGTGTCTGTATTGCATGTTTAAATTTTAATACCATAAATAACAGGTGTTATGTTTACTCATGGAGTATATAATCACTTTGCAAATTATAGAGAAATGCTTAAATAATGCATTGCACTTAAACTAAAGCCCTTAGATTTTAGTCAACTAAAACTAAAACAATTCAGATGACTAAAATACGACTACAACTAAAATGGCATTTTAGTCAAAAGGCTAAAACTAAGTCTAAATTGAAATTTGCCGTCAAAATTAACACTGATTACAACTAAAAATTTAATTTAAAATTTGAATAAATGTTTAATATTTTTGTGTTTATACTAGGGGGACATTGATGAGTTTATGGAACCACTGGTTTATTGCTTATTTTATTATACTAATGTTCCTTTGAACCAATATGTGGGAGTAAAAAATAGTTACAATACAAAAGTTTAGCAAGGTGAAGCCTTTGCGGAGGTTTAACCTATTAATCAAGGGCAATTCTGCAATAAGATCCTGTAACATGGGATTTGGCAAGAAAAAGCACACCTAATGCAGCAACCAGATTTTGTTTTCTCTTTGTATAAAACAGGGCTCGACAAACCCAGGAGTCTAGAAGCCACTGGCTCCTAACTTTTTTGGTTATTCTCCATATATCTATATACAAATCCCACTGTCTGGCTCCTAAAAATGTCTGGCTCCTAAATATTCTTACTGGCTCCTAATTTTTAAACAGATTTGTCAAGCACTGGTATAAAATATATAAAATGTGTACATAAAAGTGTCAGTGCACACAGCAAACCTATTCAATCCCCCAGTTCAACAGGTCATTCCCCTTGATGTACATAATTACAAATCCCTTAGGGACGCCACACACACACACTCTGTCTTCCTTTCAACAATGAAAATCTGACCTTGTTGGAACTTACTGGTGCCATAGAAGTCTTGCACAGGTCCAGTTATTAGCTCTGACACATTTAGCACAGGACACAGTCTTGGCCATCACATTTTAGTGCAGCATCCAGCCTCATGTCTTACCCTGTTCTGTTAGCTCCTCTGCCAAGGCAGTGTACAACCGAGCTGATTGAGAGTGAGGCAAAATAGAGATTTGAGGTATGAAACTGACCTCAGAGCAGCTGCACTATAGTGAGCCTGTACTGTGAGGAAAAAAAAAAATCAAAGAAGGCACCACATAGCGTAATACAGTAGAGCAGTGCTTGACAAATCTGTTTAAAAATTAGGTGCCAGTAAGAATATTTAGGAGCCATACAGTGTTATTTGTATATTGATATATGGAGAATAACCCAAAAAGTTATGAGCCAGTGGCTCCCAGGCTCCTGGGTTGGTCGAGCCCTGCAGTAGAGTGCAATAATGGTAAGGTACAAATCAAAGTTCGCTCACATTTGGTGAAGCACAATAAAGTTCTGTATGTGCGGGCCAGATCTTTTAGGGCTAGATTTTTTAACGCTGAGGCGTACAGGGGCGCGTGTACGCGCCCCTGTACGCCTCAGCTCGCCTGTGGGGGGGCAAAATTACCCGCAGGTATTCGCCATTGCACACGAGCGCAATTTTGCCCTTGCGTGCAATCCTGCCCACGCACAGCCAATCACGCGCGGGCAGGAGCTGTCAATCTCCTCGGTCGGACTCGACCGAGGAGATTGAATTTCGCCACCTTAGAAGTGGCGAAGAGCTTAGGGAAGCAGCGGTCTGGTGACCACTGCTTGATAAATCACGGCGAGCAAGTTCTTGTGAGAACTTGCAGCTGTAGGGGCATGATAAATCGAGCCCATAGAGTATCCTGGCTAACTATCCTCCCACATTTGTGGGGCAGTCCGGTGTTTAGCTGCAGTCAATGGATCCAAGGTTGGGCAAAATGTCAGTTTTCACAACTGCATAATGCAAATGTGCAAAGAAGCAATAAAGTTAAAATGTGTTTTATTGATAAACACAGTAAATGACACTAACTCTTCCTGCTGCTGGAAATGCAGACCACAAGGAGTTGCAAGTTTTGGTCTCCACTAAAACAAATCAAGGCATTTATTATTGCATCATGTCCCTTTAACTCTTAGAATATTTTGGCAGTTTTGCTGTTGAAAAAGTTTAAATGTGCTTTCATTTCTGATATAATAGTGGACTTGTCAGTCTTGTAGCCAGGGATACATGGTTCCTAAAAGTCTTGGATATTTTTGTGATATTCTTACAACTCCTATATACAATTATTTTCTGGCCCTAAAAACTTAGTACACGTGGTTCCATTCAAACAAATTTGTGTACCCCTGTTCTAATTCATTTTATAGATACTGCTGCCTGGAAAGTGTGCCTTTAATATTCCCAAGCTGTCCGTCTGTGTTGAAGTTTGCCAGGTCACTAAGATGCTTCCAGAATTCTTCAAATGCGATTAATAAATGTGGTTGTGTTTACTGAAATCCGGAACAGCTTTTTGCTGTGTGTGCAATTTTTTAATACTTACTGATTTGTGATATTGTTTATGATTTTCAAATTGTTTCAACTATCAGATTGTGTTGAAACTGGAATGTATATATAAATTTCTGTATACAATTGTAACCATTTGAACTCATTATATATTGTATCTTTGTAATGTTATTTAGTATAGGGTATTTTTTTTATTTTTGAATCCATTTTATAGGCTACTTAGTATATGGTATTTGTTTCAATTGTATTTGTTTTACTATAAAAATCTTTTTCACTGAGTGGTGGTTAGATACAGACCTGGCAAATCCCTGGAGCCAAGGAGTCATGGCGCTTACATTTTTCTTCATCTTGCTTCTAAGATTTTGGATTTTTTTTCAATCTATGGATGTATTCTTTGGAAAGCATCTTTTGTGTATTGTTTATCTTGCTTACTCTGGTCAATGAGAGCAGATACGAATGAGCTCTTGCACATATCAAGCATTCACTTTGCAGCATGTAGTAAGACCAGGGTTCTGAATCCCACAGACTGCACCAAATGCTCCCAACAGTTTTCAGAGTTAAATCAAAAGAAAAGCAGACGGCATAAATATTTTTTTTCGCTGCAAAAGTTAGTATTTGATGGGTAATTACATAGTTTATAAGGCAATGCCTAGGACCACTGAAGCCTAATGTAGCATTCAGTAGTGTGATGGTAAAATATTTTAATGAGCTAGAGCATTTAATAATCACTCTATTATACTTTACATTGCATATATTAATTAAACAAACTAAAAAACCCAAACCTTTTATACAGGACTTGAGAAACTCCTGCGCAAGGTTGTCTGGTACTTTAAAAAATGGACCTGGCATAGTTTTGATAATTCTAAACATTTGACACTTCATGCCTGGCCTCCTGCAAGCAGCACCATTGTCACTTTTCTGCAGCCTTTCACACCCAGTGGATTCACTGTCAACACTGCCACCAAGATAGCTCCCACCAGCCTTTCAGACCCATTGCAAATTTTAACACCCCTAGCCTGTCCAATCCAGCACATGTAATATTAATTACAATGTCCCTATTATTGTATGCCCTGCCCACCAGTATACTATAGCTAGGGATATGCAAAAAAAATGTTAAAGGGACAGTCTACACCAGAACTTTTATTGTTTTAAAACACAACTTTCCAAACTTGTTATGTTGGTGACACACTTTTTATACCTACATCATTTCGCGACACAGTAATTCAGTTGTACTAGCAAAAAAGGAGGTTAAACTAACTTGTTTTAAGAGATACGGGCACATACATAAATGATATAATAATGAAATGTATTTACAAGTAACAGTATGTATGTGCAAGAATTATAAAAAAGTTTAATAACACCAATAGCTACTTACTATTTTAATGGGATGTATGAGGTTGATGGGATGAACACAATTTCTGAATATTTGGTGGAATATTAGATAAAGATACTCTCATTTCATAATCACGCATTTTTAAGCTTCCACTTCCTATCCATATATCAAGAGCAGGAGCAGCGATGCACTACTGGGAGTTAGTTGCAAAAAAAAACCCCTGACTTCAGCTCAGCGTTTAAGCTGCCGCCCTCAGAGCTCGGTGAGTCTCATTGACTACTGCTTGCGCTGCAGACACACTGCTATCCCACTCACTGACTACACGTGCAGTCACGAGCCGATTGAGGAGACTACACATGCAGTCACGAGCCAATTAAGGAGACTACACGTTCAGTCAGGAACCAATGTGCCGCCAATACAAATAGTTTCAGTTCCCACTGAACTGCGCCAATAGGTTAAGATGATCTGTGTCCCCCTAGGTATCAATCACGTGTCAAACATGTGATATGCGTAGCAGGCAGGTGGAAAGTCAGAAACCAAAAATAAATAAATAAAATTAAAAAAAATTGTGCTGAAGCAGGGACACACCTACACACTGCTGCCAACACACTAGTGTGTCCCGACACACAGTTTGGAAAGCACTGTTTTAAAAGATAGATAATCCCTTTATAACCCATTCCCCAGTTTTGCATAACCAACACAGTTATATTTATATACTTTTTACCTCTGTCATTATCTTGTATGTAAGCCTCTGCAAACTGCCCCTTTATTTCAGTTCTTTTGACAGACTTGCAATTTGGCCAATCAGTGCTGGCTCCCAGATAACTTCACGTGCATGAGCACAGTGTTATCTATATGAAACACATGAACTAAAACCCTCTAGTGGTGAAAAAATGTTAAAATGCATTCTGAAAAGAGGTGGCCTTCAAGGTCTAAGAAATTAGCATATGAACCTCCTATGTTAAGCTTTCTACTAAGAATACCAAGAGAACAAAGCAAAATTGGTGATAAAAGTAAATTGGAAAAAATTTTAAAATTACATGCCCTATCTGAATCATGAGTTTATTTTGGACTAGACTGTCCCTTTTTAAAGGAACATAAAACCCATTTTTTTTTTCTTTCGAGATTTAAAAAGAGCATATAGTTTTTTAAACAACTTTCCAATTTACTTATCTAATTTGCTTCATTCTATCCTTTGTTGAAAAGCATATTTAAATAGGCTCAGTAGCTGCTGATTGGTGGCTACACATAGATGCCTTGTGTGATTGGCTCACCCATGTGCATTTCTATTCAACAAAGGATATCTAAAGAATTAAAGGGACAGTATACACTCATTTTCATATAACTGCATGTAATAGACACTACTATAAAGAATAAGATGCACAGATACTGGTATAAAAATCCAGTATAAAACAGTTTAAAAACTTACTTAGAAGCTGTCAGTTTGGCTCTGTTGAAAAGGTAGCTGGAAAGCCCACTGCAAGTGGCAAATAAGACACTCCCCCCTCCCCCTTCTTTTGCATATGAAAAGACCCTTTACACAAACAGGAGCAAGCTGGAGAAGGTAGCTGACGGCATTCGCATAAAACTTTGAGGCTTGGTTAGGAGTCTTAAAATCAGAGCAATGTTATTTAAAAATAAGCAAAACTATACATTTATTTAAAAAAAACAACTTTATGGGCTATATAAATAGATCATCTACAAAACATTTATGCAAAGAAAAAATGAGTGTATAATGTCCCTTTAAGCAAATTAGAAGTAAATTGAAATGCTGTTTAAAATGGTAGTCTCTAGCGGAATCGTGAAAGAAAAAAATTGGGTTTCATGTACCTCTAAATCAAAGTAAACATAAAAATAAATGGAATTTGTAAAAAACAAAACGGCAAACAAGCTCTTAAAAATTCTCATTGTAGCGACTGCCTGCAGCTAGATAAGGGCTCCACCATTTACCATTAAAGGGACATTATACACTTTGAGATGGTCATATAAAATGATAAATGGCATATTAAAAAAAAATAATTCTGCAATATACTTTCATTATTTATTTTGTCCCCCTTTCCTGTAAATCCATTCTGAAATTGTGAGCTTTTCATTTCCTGTTAGAAATGGAAGTGCAGAACTCTGTTATATTCCACACAGCCACTTGCTGTACACTTTAGTGACCTATGTGTAACTGTCTCTAATTGGCCACAGCAGAGAAGGTAACCTAAGTTACAACATGGCAGCTTCTATTGTTTTATAAACACTAAAACTTTACACTTATTTTGTCAATATTTAAGCTAATGAAATATAAAAAATACATCTACTTGTTATTCTCAGACTAATCTTTTCTAAGTTTGAATGCGTCATACTATCTAGCATTTATTTAGTGTTTAATGTCCCTTTAAGTTGTAATATCACATGATTTTTATATCAAAAGTTCTGAGCATTGGCATCAAACTAACTGGAGCAATTTTATGCCATCTCCTATTAACACTTCAAAGTAAAATCTGTTATTTTAGCTTCCTGTAGAAACACCAGCCCCCTTGAGGGATTGTGAAGGGAAGTAATGGACCCTTCACAAATGAAGTAAAAAACAAAAGTAAAATCCTTTTAAAATGAGGAATAATACATATTGCAATGCATTAACTCGCTGCTTAGTGCTATGTTATTACAAAATTAGGCAGAATCTTTTGTATACCTTTTTTATATATGGTATGTATTTTGTTGTATTGGCTCACGCTCATCCCTCCCTCCCTAGCAATGAGTGTAGGATCTAGGGGAGCAATTCTACATAGCCCGCATGCTTATTATCCAAACTCCCGGCCCCCATGTAAATAAGTTTTGAACTATCTTTATATAACCGAGAGTCCTCTGTTCTAATTGAAACACTGATGCTTTCTTTATGGGGATTTTGATGTTCTACATAATGAAACCTCATATTCAGTGTGTTAACCACTTAATTGTTAAATTACAACACATGATTACATCACTAACAAATGCAGCAGAATGTACTTACCTGGGATGTGATAGTGCTTTAAATTCACTGTTCTCAGCAGGGCTCACTCTCTTTTGCCAGGTCTTTTTATTGCAAACTGAATTTCATGGTTTATAGAGCCTTGAAAACTTAAGTGTGTGTACACACATAAATATATTAAAGGAATACTAATCTTCTCTTGCCGTCTTTATTTGAATGAGGCAGGAATCTAAGCTTAGTAGCCGGCCCACTTTTGGTTCAGCACCCTGGGTAGCGCTTCCTGATTGGTTGCTATATATATAGTGAATGACCTAACAAGTTAAGAGCCAGAGGTTAGGATTCTAGGAGCCAGTGGCTCCCTGGCTCTTGTTTGTCAAGCCCTGCTTAGCCAGTCACTTTGACATAATACATTTCTGAGAACACAGCACATGCACACACTTGTCTTGTCACAGGGAAACTATTTTGAATTGGCTACATTTATTCTGCATCTTTGATTTTGACACTTTGTACGGGAGTAGTGTAGCTGAACTATATGTATGATTCATATGCTCTGGCTCTTAAAAGTATGCCTAGCTCTCAAATCTTAATGGCTCCTAAATTTTAAAAATATTTGTCGGCCCCTGATGTAGCTAACTATTAAAGAATAACAATGTGTAAGAGAGAGAATATTAGGAGGACTGGTCATTTCCTCTTCACATAATATGCCAATATTAAAATAGGTCTTAATACATTGATTCAAAACCTAGAAGCCGGCCCAGAAGTGTAAGAGGAGGCAGGAGAGAGAATATGATTTTTAGAGTCACAAAGCAGTGGAACTGTCCCCTGGGAGAGGAGAGACGATTTGCTGTTAACTCTGCTCCTGTGTGGCTGTGACACTGCACCAAACACCTTTTAATTTGCTCTGCTTATTAAAGGGACACTCAAGTCAAAATAATAAACATTATTCAGATAGAACATGCAATTTTAAACAACTTTCCTATTTCCTTTAAAAAAAAAAAAAAATCACATTCCTTTTATATTTAAACTTTTTGAGTCACCAGCTCCTACTGAGCATGTGCAAGAATTCACAGAATAAGCATATTTGTGATTGGCTGATGGCTGTCACATGGTACAGGGGGAGTGAAAATAGACATAACTTTTAAAATTGTGAGGAAAAAATTCTACTATTCATTTGAAGTTCAGACTAAGTGCTATTGCATTGTCTTTTTATTTTGCATTTGTTGATTATGCAAATCTACTGTGTTGACTGGTCCTTTAAATCATTTCCCTAGTACAGTAAACCTATTAATAAAAAGTTTTGACTTTTTAAATTCTTTTATCATTTGAGATCCTCGCAAACAATTGTTGGCCTCTGCTAATTCTAAAAAGTGATTGGTCCTTGTTGCTGCAGTTGCTCATTTTTCCATTCCTTTGTTGCTATGGAGATCTGCTTTTGAGTCATCAGTATCTTCCTTGTGATGATCTTTAAACGTGCATTGTAATGTTTCTGTAACTGCTGTCAGTGATTTCACTTATATGTATGAATATGTGAATGTGTGTATGTATATATATATATGTGTATATATGTGTATATATATATATATATATATATATATATATATATATATATATGTGTATGTATATATATATATGTGTATGTATATATATATATATGTGTATGTATATATATATATATATATGTGTGTGTGTGTGTATGTGTATATGTATGTGTATATGTATGTGTATATATATATACATATATATCCCTCAGTTTACGCCGGGGTTAGGTTCCAGAAGGAATGGTTGTAAATTGAAACCCAGTTTATAATGCAAGTCAATGGGAAGTGAGGGAGATAGGTTCCAGGCCCCTCTCAAAATTGTTATAAGTAACACCTAATACATTATTTTAAAATCTTTGAAATGAAGACTTTAAATGATAGACAGCATTATAAACCTAATAAAATAATCACACAACACTTTAAAATCTGCTCGATAGCTCAGGTCTGGTTAAACTGATTAATTTCAGCTTGCTTGGCTTTGTTGCAACACAAGCGGACAGCTCCATCTACTGACTATTTTAATAAATGCACTGCTTCTCAATGCTTTTCAATAGCAGTCACATAACTGGGGAAAAAGGTTGTTATTCTGAAACGGTGTAAATTGAACCGTTGTAAAACGAGGGCCACCTGTGTGTATGTGTGTATATGTATATATATATATATATATATGTCAATTTTGATGCTAAAGTGCCCGGTTTTTAAAAATTCGATTAAAGATAGGGGCACTTTAATTAATCAATTTACATTTCACTCCTGTTGAGAGAAAAAAAATTACCTTTTAATTTTCACAGCAGCTTCAGCTTCCTCTGGTCGTTGCAAGCCATTTCTGATGTCAGAAATGATGGATAGGTCATCCTCCAATCACGACTTCCCCCCAGGGGAATCAGTGTCTGATTCAACACCGTGATTGGAGGAAGCCGGATTCCTCATTTTAGACCCAGGAAGAGGCTTTACGACGGGCGGAGGAAGCTGGAGCTGCTGGGAAGTGTAAAAGGTAAGTTCCCCCCCAACAGGAATGAAATGTACATTTTGATGAATTAAAGTGCCCCTGTTCTTAATCAAATTTTTAAAAACTGGGCACTTTAGCATCAAAATTGACATTCACTTTAAAGTGATTGTAAAGTTAAGCTACATGCTCAACAATATTTGTAATAAAAAAGTAAATAAAGGGCACTTTCATTGATTAAAATAATTGTAGAAGCTAAAATATATAATAACCATTTCATTTTCTTTTACATTCCGCCATTCCTCTGCCCGATACAGTCTATCTCAGTGTAAAATGACGAATCACGCTGTAGCCAATCGTAGCATGCCCCCTTCAGCGTCCAGCAAAGGGGGCACGTTACGATTGACTACAGCTTGTGCCCAGCTTTCTTCTAAGTTATATAGACTTTTATTATGCATGCTCACTAGTAAATAAAAATCTACACACAAACAAGTGAATTAACTTAAAATGATGTAGGTATTTTTATAAAGGGACTGTAAAGTAAAAATTTCACGATTCAGAGCATGCAATTTTAAATATTTTACAATTGTATTCCTATTTGCTTTATTTTTTTGTATCCTTTGTTGAAAAGCATACATTGCTAGGCTGAGTAGCAGCGTACTACTAGAAGCTAGCTGGTTATTGGGGGCTGCACATTATGCCTCCCTCCCATTTTTTAATTTTTTTTTTATTATTATATTGGTTCACCTAATATGTTCAGCTAGGTCCCAGTAGTGCATTGCTGCTCGTAGGTTTACTCATCCCGCAAATACCAAGAGAACGATGCAAATTTGACATTGGTAGTATATTTGAAATTTGTTTACGATTGCAAGCTCTATCTGGATCATAAAAGTTTGTTTTTGGCTTTATCCCCAATGCAGAACATGCTGTTATCTGAGATGTCATTGCAGAAAATGCAGCATGTCTCTCAGAAAGAATGGTACACATACTGGAATGGTTAGTTCTTTTGCTTTGTTGCGCTGCTCCACATGGAGTGCTTTGATTGCAATCTGTAAGTTTTCCTTAAAGGGACACTGTACCCAAATTTTTTCTTTCATGATTTAGATAGAGCATGACGTTTTAAGCAACTTTCTAATTTACTCCTATTATCAATTTTTCTTTATTCTCTTGGTATCTTTATTTTAAATGCAAGAATGTAAGTTTAGATGCCGGTCCATTTTTGGTGAACAAATATGATATTTTTAAAGGGACACTGAACCCAAATTTTTTTCTTTTGTGATTCAGATAGAGCATGACATTTTAAGCAACTTTCTAATTTGCTCTTATCAAATTTTCTTCATTCTCTTGGTATCTTTATTTGAAATGCAAGAATGTAAGTTTAGATGCCGGCCCATTTTTTTTTTTGTGAACAACCTGGTTTGTCCTTGCTGATTGGTGGATAAATTCATCCACCAATAAAAAAGTGCTGTCCAGAGTTCTGAACCCCCCAAAAAGCTTAGATACCTTCTTTTTCAAATAAAGATAGCAAGAAAATGAAGAAAAATTGATAATAGGAGTAAATTAGAAAGTTGCTTAAAATTGCATGCTCTATCGGAATCATAAAATAAATAATTTGGGTACAGTGTCCCTTTAACAGTGTAGCCAGAGTAAAGCACTGTTTGAAGAGAACAGTCAACAATGGAGCAGTACTGCAAAGATGTAAGATGTTCTTGTGAGCAATGCACCTTTTTTTTATTATTACATTTTTACCTTATGTGATGTTATAGCAATGGAAACAAATTTTTTTTTGAGATATTTTAGAAACTTAACAAAATGTATATTTTTTTTTTCTCTGCAGCTAAATTGCAATGCAATGTTTTAACTGCTGTAATATATTCTAAAACTTAAAAAAAAATTGCTTTATTCTCCAGTTGATCAGACATAGCAATCAAGCTGGTGCTTTAGTGTGGCGGCCTAATTTAAAATGTTATCTTAATATGACCTACAGAAAAATTTCCCCTAAAGAAAGTATAATCGCAGAAAGAGAGAAAAAAATCCCATTAAAATATTATATAGACTTGTGCTTTTGTTGCCTTCGTTAGGATCTGAATGCGTAAGTTAGCGCTTTTCGCAGCCGAATTGATTCTAGTGCAAGATCACCACGGTAAGATCTAGATTTGCACAGATCTTAGCGTGGTGATCTTTCACCAGTATCAATCTGCAGGAAGCAGATTAGCGAGTGGGAACTTGCCCCTCAAGGGCTCCAGAACAGCTTTCTCTGCTTCATACATGGAGCCCATGGTGGAAAACAATGTTAGATGGTTACTTTTAACAAACCTATGTTACACACATCCTTGTCTGAACAGACTCTTGCTGACTTTTTCTGTCCAAAATTGTCCCCTGCAGGTGCGAGAAATACTTAGAAAACAAAAGTTCAAACACGGTGGTACTTATTACTTTATAGAAATTCAGTGAAATTTAGGTAACCAACAATTTTTAGAATTAAATTACAGGAAAAGGGGACAAGAAATAGTATAGTAAGGTTTCCCTTTTAACTGGCTTTACTTGATCACACCCATGGTAGGTAAGATATGTGGTTTATTACTTATTGTCCTAATGTGCAGTTTTTCAACATTTTAAATGCTTTTAAAACATTATACATGTAGATCTTTTGGAATTCAGTGCTTGATTGCGGGTATACTAAGCACGTGCTACTGCTTCTTTAAAGAGACAGTAAACACTTTGCAATTGTAATATGATATGCTTAAAGGGACACTGAACCCAAATTTTTTCTTTTGTGATTCAGATAGAGCATTACATTTTAAGCAACTTTCTAATTTGCTCTGATCAAATGTTCTTCATTCTCTTGGTATCTTTATTTCAAATGCAAGAATGTAAGTTTAGATGCCTGCCCATTTTTTTTGTGAACAACCTGGGTTGTTCTTGCTGATTAGTGGATAAATTCATCCACCAATAAAAAAAGTGCTATCCAGAGTACTGAACCCCAAAAAAAGCTTAGATGCCTTCTTTTTCAAATAAAGTAAGCAAGGTAACGAAGAAAAATTAATAGGAGTAAATTAGAAAGTTGTTTAAAATTGCATGCTCTATCTAAATCGTGAGAGAATTTTTTGGGTTCAGTGTCGCTTTAATTATGCATAGTAAAAACAACTTTGTCATATACTTTGTTTTCCCCTTTTTATTGTGGTAAATTGAAAATGTTTCTTTCATGTAATTGGCAAGGGTCCATGAGCTAGTGACGTATGGGATATACACTCCTACCAGGAGGAGCAAAGTTTCCCAAACCTCAAAATGCCTAAAAATACACCCCTCACCACACCCACAATTCAGTTTTACAAACTTTGCCTCCTATGGAGGTGGTGAAGTAAGTTTGTGCTAAGATTTCTAAGTTGATATGCGCTTCTCAGCATTTTGAAGCCAGTTTCCTCTAAGAGTACAGTAAATGTCAGAGGGATGTGAAGGGAGTATCACCTATTGAATGCAATGGTTTTCCTCACGGGAGATCTATTTCATAGGTTCTCTTTTATCGGTCGTAGAGATTCATCTCCTACCTCCCTTTTCATATTGATAATATACTCTCATATTCCATTACCTCTACTGATAGCCAAACCAGTACTGAAATGGTTATCTGCTATATGTGGATGGGTGTCTTTTGGTAAGTATGTTTTCATTACTTAAGACACTCTCAGCTATGGTTTGGCACTTTATGTATTTTTATAAAGTTCTAAATATATGTATTGTACTTATATTTGCCATGATTCAGGTTTTCAGTATATTTCTTTTTGCAGACTGTCAGTTTCATATCTGGGAAATGCATTTTTTAGGAAAAAATTTATTTTCTTACCTGGGGTATAGTCTTTCAATTGACTGTCTTTTAAATTTGCGGCAGAATTAGGCTCGCGATGGCGCAAAATGCCATAGTTTATTGCAGCATTTTTGGCACGAAGTTACGTTCGTTGATGCAAATTCGTCATTTCCGGCGTCTTAGTTGTGAAGGACTCGACGCTGAGTCCTTCACAAGGTTGCGTTTTCTGTGACGCGAGTGTGTCATTTTCGGACGTTTTTGGCGCAAAAAAATATTTTTCTGTTTGTGTGCGTCATACTTGGCGCCAAATATTTTCATTATTTAAGACCTCATTCCTATATGCCACTTTTCTCTATCAGAGGGCTATGCTGTTTGCATTTTTTCCCATCCCTGAAACTGCCATATAAGGAAATTGATAATTTTGCTTTATATGTTTTTTTTTTTTTTTCTCTTACATTTGCAAGATTTCTCAATCTGATCCTGTCTTAGAAATCACTGTTGGAACCCTGCTGCCTGATAACAGTTCTACCAAAGCTAAGTGCATTTGTTCTAAACTTGTGCAGATTATATCTCCTGCTGTAGTTTGTAATAGTTGTTATGATAAACTTTTACATGCAGAGAATGTATCATCAGTAGTAGTGCATTACCTGTTGCTGTACCCTCAGCATCTAATGCACAAGATATACCTGTAAATGTAAAATAATTTATTTCTGATTCTATTCAGAAGGCTTTGTCTTCCATCCCGCTTTCTAATAAACGTAAAAGGTCTTTTAAAACTTCTCAAAGTTGATGAAATTTCAAATGACCGGCAACATGCTGAATTATCCTGCTCTGATGAGGATCTATCTGATTCAGAAGATCCTACCTCAGATATTGACACTGACAAATCTTATTTAAAATGGAGTATATTCGTTCTTTGTTAAAAAGTGGTGATTACATTGGATATTGAGGAAACTAGTCCTCTTGATATTAAAACTAATAAACGTTTAAATTCTGTTTATTATCCTCCTGTGGTTATTCCTGAGGTTTTTCCAGTTAATGATGCTATTTCTGATATTTCTAAGTAATGGAATAGGCCTGATATTTCTTTTATTCCATCTTCAAGGTTTTAAAAATTGTACCCTTTGCCAGCAGTCTCTTTAGAGTTTTGGGAAAAGATCCCCAAAGTTGATGGGGCTATCTCTACTCTTGCTAAATGTACTACTATTTCTACGGAAGATAGTACTTCTTTTAAAGATCCTTTAGATAGGAAACTTAAATCTTATCTGAGGAAAGCCTATTTATATTCAGGTCATCTTCTCAGGCCTTCAATTTCTTTGGCTGATGTTGCAGCTGCTTCAACTTTTTGGTTGGAAATTTTAGCGCAACAAGTATTGGATCCTGATTTGTCTAGCATTGTTAACTTAATTCAACATGCTAATAATTTTATTTGTGATGCCATTTTTGATATAATCAAATTTGATGTTAAATCTATGTATTTAGCTATTTTAGCTAGAAGACCTTTTGTGGCTTAAATCCTGGAATGCTGACATGCATTCTAAGTCAGATTGCTATCTCTTTCTTTCCAAGGTAATAGGTTGTTTGGTTCTCAGTTGGATTCAATAATTTCAACTGTTACTGGGGGAAGGGAGTTTTTTGCCTCAGGATAAAAGACCTAAGGGTAAATCTAAAGCTTCTAACCGTTTTCGTTCCTTTCCACAAAATAAGGAACAGAAACCTAATCCTTCCCCCAAGGAATCTGTTTCCAATTGGAAGCCTTCCTCAAATAGGAATAAATCCAAGCCATTTAAGAGATCAAAGCCAGCCCCCAAGTCCGCATGAAGGTGCGACCCTCATTCCAATTCAGCTGGTAGGGGGCAGATTAAGATTTTTCAAAGATGTTTTAACCAATTTGGTTCAAAATCAATGGATTCAGAGTATTTTCTCTCAGGAGTACTGAATAGGATTCAGAGTAAGACCGCCTGTGAGAAGATTCTTTTTCTCTCACTAATCCCAGCAAACCCAGTAAAGGCTCAGGCTGAAGTGTGTTTCAGACCTGGGGTAATCATGCCAGTTCTGTTTCAGGAACAGGGTCTGGGGTTTTATTCAAATCTATTCATTGTCCCAAAGAAAGAAAATTCATTCAGACCAGTTTTGGATCTAAAAATTTTGAATCGATATGTAAGAGTATCAACTTTCAAAATGGTGACTATTCTGCCTTTTGTTCAGCAAGGGCATATGTCCACAATAGACTTACAGGATGCATATCTTCATTTTCCAATTCATCCAGATTACTATCAGTTCCTGAGATTCTCTTTTCTAGACAAGCATTACCAATTTGTTGCTCTTCCTTTTGGCCTAGCGACAGCTCCAAGAAACTTTTAAAAGGTTCTCGTTGCCCTACTCTCTGTAATCATAGAGTGGGGTATTGCAGTGTTTCCTTATTTGGACAATATCTTGGTACTTGCTCAGTCTTTACGTTCTGCAGAATCTCACACAAATCAACTAGTGTTGTTTCTTCAAAGACATGGTTGGAAGATCAATTTACCAAAAAGTGCTTTGATTCCTCAGACAAGGGTAACCTTTTTAGGTTTCCATTAGGGTTGCACCGATACCGATACTAGTATCGGTGCCGATACCAAGTATTTGCATGAGTACTTGTACTCGTGCAAATGCACCGATACTTAAACCGATACCTCCAATTCCTACCCATATGCCATGTTGTGGTGTTTTTCAAACTGCATATTCCCATTTCATTTTAAGCTGGAGTGGAGACTTAACTAAAAATTGTTCACTTCTGTTCTGCCAATACAAATTGATGTTATTTGTATTATTTTACGTCAGAGCAGTGCTTTAAAAGCTGCTACTTTACAGCTGGAAGCCTCTCATCTTGCACAATTGTGCTCAAAATATACTGTACTCTGAGGAACACCCTTAGCCAGGGCTGGACTGGGAATAAAAAGCAGCCCTGGAAAAATATGAAGACCAGCCCTATTTTCTGTTGAGTCAGTAGAATACAAATGCCCCATTTTTCTCAAAGGGGATAACTGGGTTACTCCTTCCTCAATATTATTTTCAGAATTAAATTATACGACTTTGTATTATGTACAAGTGTCAGATTTATCAGTTATATAGGCACCCTACAACCCAATTGCATCCAGTAATCGCCCCTTTAAATTGTAGCTTTCCAGTCCCAGCTGCTGCAGCTGTTTATTGTTGTTATTAAAATATGTTATTGTAATAATTTTATTTATAAACATGTTCTATGAACTTTGTGACAACAAGCACATAAAACTGTTTTATTATTTCAAAATGTCTTTTGAGATACAGTTCATAATTATAAAGAAGCAATCTTAAATCATTAGTCTGTATTGTTCTTGGTAAACTGTCATGACATTAAAAAGTATCGGTAATTGGTATCGGTGAGTATTTGAAAAAAAGTATCGGTACTTGTACTCGGTCTTAAAAAAAATGGTATTGGTGCAACCCTAGTTTCCATATAGATTCAGTGTCCATAACTTTGTCTCTAACAGACAAGAGACTTTGAAATTGGTTGCAGCCTGTCAGAACCTTCAGTCTGTCATTCCCTTCAGTAGCTATGTGCATGGAAGTTTTTGGTCTCATGACTGCAGCATCGGACGCGATCCCCTTTGCTCGTTTTTCATATGAGACCTCTCCAGCTTTGTATGCTGAACCAATGGTGCAGGGGATTATACAAGGATATCACAATTTAAGATCCTTAAATCCCAGTGTCCGACTATCTGACTTGGTGGTTAGATCACCATCGTATTGTTCTAGGGGCCTCTTTCGTTCGTCCAACCTGGACTGTGATCACAAAAGATGCGAGTCTTTCAGGTTGGGGAGCTGTTTGGGGATCTCTGACAGCACAAGGGGCTTGGAAATCTCAAGAGGCGAGATTACCAATAAATATTTTGGAACGTGCGATTCTCAGGGCTTTTCAGTTTTTTGGCCTCTGTTGAAGAGAGAACCGTTCATTTGTTTTCAGACAGACAATATCACAACTGTGGCATATGTCAATCATCAGGGTAAGACTCACAGTCCTCAAGCTATGAAAGAAGTATCTCGGATACTTGTTTGGGCAGAATCCAGCTCCTGTCTAATTTCTGCGGTTCATATCCCAGTCGTCAGACTTTACATCCTCGAGAATGGTTTCTCAACTTGTTCAGATGTGGGGTCTTCCAGAAATAGATCTGATGGCACCTCCTCTAAACAATAAACTTCCCAGGTACCTGTCCAGGTCCAGGGATCCTCAGCGGGAAGCAGTGGATGCATTGACACTTCCTTGGTGTTATCAACCTGCTTATATTTTCCTGCCTCTAGTTCTTTTTCCAAGAGTGATCTCCAAAATCATCATTGAGCAATCGTTTGTGCTGATGGTGGCTCCAGCATGGCCTCACAGGTTTTGGTAGGCGGATCTTGTTCGGATGTCCAGTTGCCAACCTTGGCCACTTCCTTTAAAGCCGAACCTTCTGTCTCAGTCTGTTTTTCCATTAGGATCTCAAATCATTAAATTTGAAGGTATGGAAATTGAACGCTTATTGCTTAGTCATAGAGGTTTTTCTGAGACTGTGATTAATACTATGTTGCAGGCTCGTAAATATGTTTCTAGAAAGATTTATTATCGAGTTTGGAAGACTTACATTTCATGGTGCTCCCCTCATAAATTCTCTTGGCATTCTTTTAGAATTCCTAGAATTTTACAGTTTCTTCAGGATGGTTTGGATAAAGGTTTGTCTGCAAGTTCCTTGAAAGGACAAATCTCTGCTCTTTCTGTCTTATTTCACAGAAAGATTGCTAAACTTCCTGATATTCAATTGTTTTGTACAGGCTTTGGTCCGTATCAAGCCTGTCATTAAATCACTCTCCTCCTTGGAGTCTTAATTTGGTTTTGAAGACCTTACAGGCTCCTCCTTTTTGAGCCTATGCATTTTTTGGACATTAAACTACTTTCTTGGAAAGTTTTGTTCCTTTTGGCCATCTCTTCTGCTAGAAGAGTTTCTGAATTATCCGCTCTCTTGTGAATCTCCTTCTCTGATTTTTCATCAGGATAAGGCAGTTTTGCTAACTTCATTTAAATTCTTACCTAAGGTTGTGAATTCTAACAACATTAATAGAGAAATTGTTGTCCCTTCCTTGTGTCCTAAGAATTATTTGGAGAGATCGTTACATTCTTTGGATGTGGTGACAGCTTTGAAATATTATGTTAAAGCTACTAAAGATTTCAGGAAAACTGCTAGTCTATTTGTTATCTTTTCTGGTTCCCGGAGAGGTCAGAAGGCTTCTGCCGTTTCCTTGGCTTCGTGATTAAAGCTTTTGATTTATCAAGCTTATTTGGAGTTGGGTCAAGCCCCGCCTCAGAGAATTACAGCTCATTCTACTAGATCAGTCTCCACTTCCTGGGCTTTTAAGAATGAAGCTTCAGTTGATCATATTTGCAAAGCTGCAACTTGGTCTTCTTTACATACATTTACTAAATTCTACCATTTTGATGTATTTGCTTCTTCGGAAGCAGTTTTTGGTAGAAAAGTTCTTCAGGCAGCTGTTTCAGTTTGATTCTTCTGCTTCTGATTTAGGTTTTTTCCTTTCATTTATGAGAATAAACATATTTTGGGCTATGGATGAATTTTTTTTCAGCAGAAATGGCTTTTTTTTTTATCCCTCCCTCTCTACTAGTGACTCTTGCGTGTTCCACATCTTGGGTATTGCTATCCCATACGTCACTAGCTCATGGACTCTTGCCAATTGCATGAAAGAAAACATAATTTATGTAACTTACCTGATAAATTAATTTCTTTCATATTGGCAAGAGTCCATGAGGCCCACCCCTTTTTTTTATGGTGGTTATGATTTTTTTTGTATAAAGCACAATTATTTACAAATTTCTTTGTTGTTGCTTTTTACTCCTTTATCACCCCACTACTTGGTTATTCGTTAAACTGAATTGTGGGTGTGGTGAGAGGTGTATTTATAGGCATTTTGAGGTTTGGGAAACTTTGCCCCTCCTGGTAGGATTGTATATCCCATACGCCACTAGCTCATGGACTCTTGCCAATATGAAAGAATTAATTTATCAAGTAAGTTCTTACATAAATTATGTTTTTTTTCCAGTACTGAAAAGTAGAAAACCACATGACAGGCTTCACATGCCTGATTCTGCCCCATATCTATCCATGATCTGCAGTTTCTTATCGGCTGAAGCCAAACCAAACAATGTAGATTTTTCTAACACAATTGCAGTGGGCAAGTCCTGTCATCTCCAGACTCAAATTTATATAATCGGCTCCTCCAGATAAGGGAAGTGGTAGGTGGAGTTTGGCCATTTATAAACAATTGCAGGATACAAGGTGTTAATCTGTTCTACAACAGTTCAGAGTCTACAAATATGTTAATCTATTGGAAAAATGGAGAATAAGAATATTGTAATCACAAGATGTTAACTGTGATTTTTCTCTTGACAAATCGCTCCTCTGGACCCCCCCACCCATGTGTCGTGTATGTTGACTGGGAACATGGATTAATGAACCAAATAGTTTGATTCAACTTTAGTATCTTTCTGTTTTTAAAACATGGCATCTCTTTTTAAAAAGAATAAGCAGTCTAAACATAACCAATTGTCTTCTATGTATTCTTTATTTTTTATAATTTCCAGATATTGATAACTTTCTTCTGTTCTTTCATGTGACTGTTTTACCTGACCTATTAGTGTTTTGTTTTTTTTCCCCGTTTTTCTTTTTTTACAGCTGACATTATTTCAACTGTTGAGTTCAACAACACTGGTGATCTATTAGCTACAGGAGACAAAGGCGGCAGAGTTGTTATATTTCAAAGGGAACAAGAGGTCAGTGAGTTTTATTATATTGGTATTTTTTCCCCCGTATAACTGTGGCTGAATACTTAATTTAGCAATACCAATTAAAGTGACATTAAACAGTAATTTAATTTTACAATAGTATTGTGGTTATTCCCCACCTTTTCCATATCTCGGGCTGTCATGTTGAAGTCTAGCTTTTACTATATTCCAGGCTGCTGTGTTTTCACATGGACAGCAAGTTTCCTTTAGATACCTGTGGTCCAACCTAGGTTCCAAAACTGCGGAACCCATAATTAAAGGGGGGGGACGCACAAAATGTTTTTTGTGTTTAATGTCCCTTTTAAGATTGGGCTTTTGCTTTATTTTTCTTTTAATATGTAGCCAGTACTACTACTTTATGTCCCAGAATTGATTTAGTGTGGCTTAAATGAGCACACCCCTGTTTTTGTAAGAAGGTTTCACCCTTAAATATGCACAGTGTAAATGATTTTAAATGCATTACATATTTAATAAAAGTAAGAATCGTATAGCAGCAAATAGATGTGACCTATGAGCACACATTACACAAAATCATGCGTTAAGGCAGAAGTAACATGCATGTGACACTTCCCCAAACATAATTGTTGCAGAAAACTATTCTTTCACTTGTATATACGTACACTTGTATGCAAACGTTTAGACACCCCTGATAATTTGCATGAGTTTCATTTATAAATAATTGGGTGTTTGGATCAGCAATTTCATTTTGATCTATCAAATAGCTGAAGGACACAGTAGTATTTCAGTAGTGAAATGAGGTTTATTGTATTAACAGAAAATGTGCAATATGCATCAAAACAAAATTAGACAGGTGCATACATTTGGGCACCCTTATCATTTTGTTGATTTGACTACCTAGCACTGATTAATTGGAACACACAATTGGTTTGGGGAGCCCATTAAGCCTTGAACTTCATAGGCAGGTGCAGCAAATCATGAGAAAATGTATTTAAGGTGGCTAATTTAAAGTTGTTGTTCTCTTTGACTCTCCTATGAAGAGTGGCAACATGGGGGTCTCAAACCAACTCTAAAATGATGTGAAAACAAATATTGTTCAACATTATGCTTTAGGGGAAGGCTACAAAAAGCTATCACAGAGATTTAAGCTCTCAGTGAGGAAATGGAAGACCACAGGCACAGTTCTTGTTAAGGCCAGAAGTGGCAGACCAAGTAAAATATCGAAAAGGCAAAGGATGGTGAGAACGGTCAAAAACAGCCCACAGACTTACAACATCTTGCTGCAGATGGTGTCACACTGCATTGTTCAACAATTCAGTGTACTTTGCACAAGGAGAAGCTGTAGGCGAGAGTGATGCGGAAGAAGCCTTTTCTGCACACACACACCACAAACAGTCTCTTGAAGTATGCAAACGCACATTTGGACAACCCAGCTTCATTTTGGAAGAAGGTGCTGTGGACTGATGAAACAAAGATTGAGTTATTTGGTCATAACAAGAACACAGCGTTCCAAGACAAACACTTGCTACCCACGGTAAAATTTGGTGGATGTTCCATCATGCTCTTGGGCTGTGTGGCCATTGCCGGTATTGGGAATCTTGTTTAAGTTGAGGGTCGCATGGATTCCACTCAATATCAGCAGATACTTGAGAATAATGTTGAGGAATCAGTCACAAAGTTGAAGTTACGCCGGGGCTTGATATTTCAACAAGACAACGACCCAAAACACTGCTCAAAATCTACTCTGGCATTTATGCAGAGGAACAAGTACAATGTTCTGGAATGGCCATCCCAGTCCCCAGACCTGAATATCATTGAAAATCTGTGGGGTGATTTAAAGTGGGCTGTCCATGCTCGGCAACCATCAAACCTAACTGAACTGGATATGTTTTGCAAGGAGGAATGGTTTAAAATACCTTCATCCAGAATCCAGACACTCATTACAGGCTATAGGAAGCGTCTAGAGGCTGTTATTTCTTCTAAAAGAGGCTCTACTAAATATTGATGCAATATTTCTGTTGGGGTGCCCAAATTTATGCACCTGTCTAATTTCGTTTGGATGCATATTGCACATTTTCTGTTAATCCAATAAACCTCATTTTACTACTGAAATGTTACTGTGTCCTTCAGTTATTTGATAGATCAAAATGAAATTGCTGATCCAAACACCCAATTTATTTATAAATGAAAATTATGGAAATTGTCAGGGGTGCCTAAACTTTTGCGTACAACTGTGTTTTTTTATTTATTTTATTTTTCCATCCAAGGGGCAAAGGTGTAGGGAAATAAACTAACCCATACAAAGCAGTTCAGCATCCAATATTTGGTTTGGACCTTATGTTTAAACATCTGTGACCTGTATAAGCAGCATGGCGATGCTCACTTATGTACTACACGAAAAAAGGTGCAGCCAATAGTTTGTCAGGATCAAAGTAATTTAAATATGACATTTTAAGAACAGAGACAATTTACCTAGTCAGGAAGACCAATCATATTTCACTTTTGGTCACCTTTGTTAGCATTGTAAACATACGATCTAGAACAGCCTTTAAGCTTTAATTCTTCCATATCTTTATCTCCCCAAAATATTTTTCTAAGACATTAAGGAAGTTACCAAAAGGATAGCCTAAAGGACTCTTAAAAGGACGGTCTACTCCAGAGTTTTTGTTGTTTAAAAAGATAGATAATCCCTTTATTACCCATTCCCCTGTTTGGCATAACCAACACTGTTATATTAATACACTTTGTACCTCTGTGATTACCTTGTATGTAAGTCTTTGCAGACGGCCCCCTTATTTTAGTTATTTTGACAGACTTGCATTTAGCCAATCATTGTCCTCTCACTTATTAATCCACGGGTGTGGTCACAATGTTATCTGTATGGCACACATGAATTTACCCTAGCTGTGAAAAACTGCTAAATGCATTGAAATAAGTGGCAGCCTTTAAGGTTTTAGAAATTAGCATATGAGCCTACCTAGGTTTAGCTTTCAACAAAGAATACCAAGAGAACAAAGCAAATTTGATGATAAAAGTGAATTGGAAAGTTGTTTAAAATGACACGCCCTATCGGAATCATGAAAGTTTAATTTTGACTTGACTGTCCCTTAAGTCCTCATTATTACTTATTTTACATAGTCAGGTCTACATATGACCTAACTTGACAACTTCTGATATTGGTAATACATATTTGTTTGTCATTTCCATCCTCTCATCTTTAAACGCCAAATTACGCCCACCAACCCTTTTATTAAATTTGTCTGATTAAATCTCTGTATTCTGTGTAAAGACAAGCAGTCACCAGGTAAGAGAATTGTAGGTAAATTCTCATGCGCTTAATCGTCTACCTAAAACTTGAGAAGTCTTATGTCCCCAGCATCCACTTAAACCCCTGGCCGCCAGAGAACTGCACTCTATCTCTGTGGTAGTTTAAGAGTCTTAGACTAGGAAGGCAACAGGTTATTTTTTTATGTCCAGGAGTTGTCAAGCCATTATCCAGAAATTGGAAGGATGTTTTCACCTATCTTATCCAAATGAAATTTAAAGTATATCTAACCAATTTTTTTTCTTTCTTCTAGAATAAAAGCCGCCCTCATTCTAGGGGTGAATATAATGTTTACAGTACATTTCAAAGCCATGAGCCTGAATTTGACTACTTAAAAAGTTTAGAAATTGAGGAAAAAATTAACAAAATTAGGTGGTTACAACAACAGAATGCTGCTCATTTCTTACTTTCTACCAACGGTAAGTGAGTTGTATTTCTAAGCTATCCTTAAAGCGTCAGTAAGCACCTTGCAAGAACATTTCACTGCAGTCTTCCTATGATATATTTGAGTAGGAAATGTATTTGAATTAGAGGCCCATTAAAGTGCAAAAATGACACTGTAATTTGTCAGCATATGTCATTTAAGCATTAGCAATGCTGCCGTGCTGTGTGTTTTACCCCCGCAAAGAGTATAATACGGTTAAAGGGACTTTTTACCTCTGTGATTACCTTGTATCTAAGCCTCTGCTGACTGCCCCCTTATTTCAATTCTTTTGACAGACTTGCATTTTAGCCAATCAGTGTTCACTCCTCTGTAAATTCACGTGCATGAGCTCAGTTATCTATATGAAACACATGCACTAGCGCCCTCTAGTGGTGAAAAACTGGCAAATGCAGAGGCTCCCTTCAAGGTCTAAGAAATTAGCTTATGAACCTCCTAGGTTTAACTTTCAACTAAGAATACCAAGAGAACAAAGCAAAATTGGTGATAAAAGTAAATTGGAAAGTTGATTAAAATTACATGCCCTAGTTAAATCATGAACGTCTTATTTTGGACTTGACTGTCCCTTTTTTATGTACTTAAGAGCTACAGCGAACTGCTTGTGCTGAGAAGATATATAACTGGTAAGCCAACCAACAGCTACAGTGCGACTGCTGGTTGTCTTCAGTATCTTCAAAGTTCCATGAGTAGCCATTTAATATGGGTCTTCTCATATTTTTTTTATTTAGTATTTGGTTGTATTATCTTTTTTCTTTATTATATACCTAATTATTTGCATACAATATATTTTATGACATTTCCACTAGCTCTGGACAAGTAAACAAATATATATATTTTCTTATCTTTAACAATGAGTTGACTAGTAAACTATAGTGATGTTTTTTCCACCCCTGATAGATGGAGAGCGTGAGAAATATACAAAAGTATTAAAATGATATAAAACTAAACTACCTTTAGCGTACATGTATAAACTGTATGATATGTAAATATTGCCTAAATGACATAAGGTATTGTTTACTCGTGGTCCCAACCCCTTTTGTAACTCACATTTTACAGATGCAAATATTTCTAAATCCAAACCTTTTCGGTCACAAACATATATATATTTCATGTCCCTTTTTAAGTTGCAGTTTCTTATTTTAAAATGTTAATTTTTACATGCTTGTTTTGCTTGGGAATAACTTGGATTTTTTTTTTTT
Organism: Bombina bombina; assembly: GCF_027579735.1. Classification (NCBI taxonomy): domain Eukaryota; kingdom Metazoa; phylum Chordata; class Amphibia; order Anura; family Bombinatoridae; genus Bombina; species Bombina bombina. The sequence continues at coordinate 209,385,573 of NC_069507.1, forward strand.
TTTTTTTTTTTTTTTATATAAAGACAAAACTATAAAATTATGGAAAATAAGTGAACGTGATAAAAGGGCAGAAGGTTACAACTTGAAGGATGATGATGGTAGACTTCGAGATCCTTTTAGAATCACATCATTGCGGGTACGTTTCTTTGATTGTAGACAGCATTCTGGAGTTTTAGATTTTGTGGCACATTTTGTCTGTGGTTCTCTTATAAGTACATTGATTTTATAACATGAATTGTGTTTTTTCATAGTACAAATTTGAGAGGTTTATTTCCATAAAGCCTTAAGAATACAGACACTGGTGCCAGCTGAATGGGTTTTTTTTTTCATTTTGCTTTGGCCAGTTAGAGCAAGATGTAAACTTACTGTTCATTGACCTAAGCAATCTTTTTGTAACATGTTGCATAGTAAAGTACGCTATATGTTCTATAGAATAAATATTGTACTTTTTTCCCAGTCTCCTTAGACAGAGGTAAACAGCATCAAAAATAGTTAACCCCTTAGTGACCAGAGCACTTCTCAATTTTCTGACGTTTTGGTACCAGGGCTATGTTTACATTTCTGCGGTGTTTGTGATTAGCTGTAATTTTCATCTTATTTACTGTACCCACACATTTTAATATACCGTTTTTCTTGCCGTTAAATGGACTTTCTAAAGATACCGTTATTTTCATCATATCTTAAAATTTACTATAATTTTTTTTTTATAAAATATGATGAAAAAAATGAAAAAAAAAACACTTTTTCTAACTTTGACCCCCAAAATCTGTTAAACATTTACAACCACCAAAAACAACCATGCTAAATAGTTTCTAAATTTTGTCCTGAGTTTAGAAATACCCAATGTTTACATGTTTGCTTTTTTTGCAAGTTCTTGGTCAATAAATACAAGTGGCACTTTGCTATTTCCAAACCATTTTTTTCCAAAATTAGCAATAGTTACATTGGAACACCGATATCTGTCAGGAATCCCTGAATATCCCTTGACGTGTATATATCATTTTTTTTTTTTTTTTTTTATTTTTTTTTAGTAGACAACCCAAAGTATTGATCTACACCCATTTTGGTATATTTCATGCGCCATTTCACCGCCAAATGCGATCAAATAAAAATTTTTTTTTCACAAACTTTAGGTTTCTCACTGAAATTATTTACAAACAGCTTGTGTAATTAGGCCGCTAAATGCCGCTGCGCAATACACGTGTATTATGCCTAGCAGTAAAGGGGTTAATTAGGGAGCTTGTAGGGTTAATTTTAGCTTTAGTGTAGAGATCAGCCTCCCACCTCACTCATCCCACCCTCTGATCCCTCCCAAACAGCTCTCTTCCCTCCCCCACCCCACAATTGTCCCTGCCATCTTAAGTACTGGCAGAAAGTCTGCCAGTACTAAAATAAAGCGTGTTTTTTTTTTTTTTCTGCCTTGTAGGATCTCTAAACCCCCCCCCCCCAAACAGCTCTGTAACCCTCCGCCCTCTACCTATCTTCCGCCATCTTGGGTACTGGCAGCTGTCTGCCAGTACCCAGTTTGCCATATAATTTGCTTTTTATTTTTTTTATTTTTTAAATAAAAAAACTCAATTTTTCTGTAGTGTAGATATGCCCCACCTTAATAACTTGCCCTCACCCCCTCCCAGATCCCTTAGATAAAATTTCCCCCCCCTCCTCTCTGCCTCCTCCCCTTAACACTTGTGTAGCGATCCCGCCCCCCCTCTGTCGGATATCCTCCAGCAATGGCCACCCGCCTCCCTGCAATGGCTCCCACCCACCAACGATCAGCACCATCACTGGCCGATGCAGAGAGGGCCACAGAGTGGTTCTCTCTGCATTGGATGGTAAATAAAGGGTATTGCAGCGATGCATCGTGCAATACCCTGAATGCGGCTGGAAGCAATCAGGATCCGCTTGAAACCCCTGACAACGTACAGGGTACGTCCTTGGTCGTTAACAACCGTTTTTTTTTTGTAGGACGTACCTTGTACATCGTCTATCGTTAAGGGGTTAAAATAATGTGCATTGCATAATTTTTCCATGTTAAAATGTTTTATAGGTGGATTTAATTTTTCTTTCATGTAAATGGAAAGAATCCATGAGCTAGTGACGTATGGGATATACATTCCTACCAGGAGGAGCAAAGTTTCCCAAACCTCAAAATGCCTATAAATACACCTCCCACCACACACATAGTTGAGTTTTACAAACTTTGCCTCCTACGGAGGTGGTGAAGTAAGTTTGTGCTTGATTTTTATGTTTTCTTCTATGATAAGCGTTAAGCATTCTGAAGCCCAATTCCTCTCAGAGTACAGTGTTTGTCAGAGGGATGTGAAGAGAGTATTGCCTGTTAATGTTTATGGTTTCACTCATGGGAAATCTTTTCAAGGGTTCTCTGTTATCGGTCGTAGGGATTCATTTCCTACCTCCCTTTTCAGATCGACGATATACTCTTATACCATTACCTCTGCTGATAGTTTTCAGTACTGGTTTGGCTGTCTGATATATGTGGATGGGTGTCTTTCGGTAAGTATGTATCATTATTTAAGACTCTCTTAGCTATGTTTGGCGCTTTATGTATTAATATAAAGTTTTAAATATATGTATTTACTTATATTTTCCATGAGTCAGGTCTATGTGTATTTTCCTTTGCAATCTAACAGTTTCAGTATGGGAATCATGTTTTAGGAAGTTTTTGTTTTTTTAACAAATTCTTACCTGGGGTTTAGTCTTTTTGTCCAATTTGACGTGTTTTTTCCCCCTTAATTTTCACGGGCAAATCTAGGCTCCCGAGGGTGCAAAATGCTGTTGCGTAATTTTTGGCGCAAATTTGCGTCTATGGTGTTGCAAGTTTTGTGATTTCCTGCTTATTTATTGACGTTAGTTTGTTGGGCGTGAAGACGCACTTGTTTGGCGCCAACAAATGTTCACTTTGCGTTGTACGTCATACTTGGCTCCAAATATTTGTTTGGTTATATTACCCCACTTCCTTTATGCTCCCTGCTCTCGTTATATTCTAGAGGGCTATGCTGTTTGCTTTTTTTGCTTATTTAGCATATGCATTTTTTCCCATTCCTGAAACTGCTATATGAGGAAATTAGATATTTTGTTTTATAGTGAATGTAAAGTTTGAGGAATGAGTGCCTGATTTTTAATAATCCTATTAAAAGCAGGTGCATTTTCATTTATCAAACTTTAAATTACACTGCTTTTGTTAAAATACCTTTTCTTTCTGCAAGCCGCTCCAGCCCGTCGCAAGCCTCTTCTTACATCAGGAATGACTAGTCCAGCATCCTCCAATCATTGCCTAAAGCAACGCCGTGATTGGTGGAAGGCCGGAATCGTAATTTCTGACGTCGGCAGAGGCTTGCGACGGGTGGAGGAAGCGTTGGAGCGGCCTGCAGAAAGAAAAGGTAAGTATTTTAACAAAAGCAGTGTAATATAAAGTTTGATGAATGAAAGTGCCCCTGTTTTTAATGGGATTATTAAAAACCGGGCACTCATTCCTCAAACTTTACATTCACTTTAAATGTTTTCTCTTTTACATTTTGCAAGATGTCTCAGAAGCTACTGTAGGAACCATGCTGCATGAACACAGTTCTACCAAAGCTAAGTGTATCTGTTGTAAGCAAGCTGAGATTATATCTCCGGCTATTTATATTATTTAACAGTTGTCATGATAAGGTTTTTCATGCTGATAATGTTTCTATTAGTACTAGTACAGCACCTGTTGTTCCTTCAACTTTTAATGTACATGATATCCCTGTTGCTATGAAAAATTATATTGCTGATGCAATACAGAAGACTGTCTGCTATTCCACCTTCTAATAAACATAAGTCTTTTAAAACTTCTCATAAAACTGATGAAATTTGTGATGACCGACAACATACTGAAATATCCTCCTCTAAAGAGGATCTCTCCTTCAGAAGATCCTACTTCAGACATTGAAATTGATAAATCTTATTTTTTTAAGATTGAATATATTTGGTCTTTGTTGACAGAAGTATTGGTTACTTTTGGGTATTGAAGAGTCTGATCCTCTTGATAACAAAACCAGTAAACGTTTAAATTCTGTTTTCTTTTGCATGATGTACCGAGTCCACGGATTCATCCTTACTTGTAGGATATTATTCTTCCTAACAGGAAGTGGCAAAGAGAGCACCACAGCAGAGCTATCTATATAGCTCTCCCCTTAACTCCACCCCACAGTCATTCTCTTTGCCGGCTCTAAGCAGGAAGGTTAAAGTGAAGGAGGTGTTAAGCTGTTTTATTTTATTTTCAATCAGTGGAATGGGGATTATGCGGATTTATCTCCTCTGATAAATCTGGATCAAGAGACCAGAGACTCTCTTCTTTGGTGGTTGTCACAGGATCATCTGTTCCAGGGAATGTGTTTCCGCAGGCCAGAATGGGTTATAGTGACGACAGACGCCAGCCTTCTGGGCTGGGGTGCAGTCTGGAATTCCCTGAAAGCACAGGGTTTGTGGACTCGGGAGGAGGCTCTCCTGCCGATAAATATTCTGGAATTAAAGGGACACTGAACCCAAAAATTTTCTTTTGTAATTCAGATAGAGTGTGCAATTTTAAGCAACTTTCTAATTTACTCCTATTATCAATTTTCTTCGTTCTCTTGCTATCTTTATTTGAAAAAGAACGCATCTAAGCTTTTTTTTGGGATCAGAACTCTGGACAGCACTTTTTTATTGGTGGATGAATTTATCCACCAATCAGCAAGAACAACCCAGGTTGTTCACCAAAAATGGGCCGGCATCTAAACTTACATTCTTGCATTTTAAATAAAGATACTAAGAGAATGAAGAAAATTTGATAATAGGAGTAAATTAGAAAGTTGCTTAAAATGTCATGCTCAATCTGAATCGCAAAAGAAAATTTTTGGGTACAGTGTCCCTTTAAGAGCGATATTCAATGCTCTCCAGGCATGGCCTCAGCTGACTTCGGCCAGATTCATTAGGTTTCAGTCGGACAACATCACGACTGTGGCTTATATCAATCATCAGGGCGGAACAAAGAGTTCCTTAGCGATGATAGAGGTCTCAAGGATAATCCGATGGGCAGAGGCTCACTCTTGCCATCTGTCAGCGATTTATATCCCAGGTGTAGAGAACTGGGATGCAGATTTTCTAAGTCGTCAGACTTTTCATCCGGGGGAGTGGGAACTCAATCCTGAGGTGTTTGCTCAACTGGTTCGGCAATGGGGCACACCAGAATTGGATCTGATGGCGTCTCGTCAGAACGCCAAACTTCCTCGTTACGGTTCCAGGTCAAGGGATCCTCAGGTTGTACTGATAGATGCTCTAGCAGTACCCTGGTCATTCAACCTGGCTTATGTGTTTCCACCTTTCCCTCTCCTTCCACGTCTGATTGCCAGAATCAAACAGGAGAGAGCATCAGTGATTTTGATAGCTCCTGCATGGCCACGCAGGACTTGGTATGCAGACCTGGTGGACATGTCATCTCTGCCACTGAGACAGGACCTTCTGATTCAAGGTCCATTCAAACATCCAAATCTAATTTCTCTGCAACTGACTGCTTGGAGATTGAACGCTTGATTCTATCAAAGCGGGGTTTCTCTGAGTCTGTCATAAATACCTTGATTCAGGCTCGAGAGCCTGTTACCAGGAAAATCTATCATAAGATATGGCGTAAATATCTTTTTTGGTGCGAATCCAAAGGCTTCTCCTGGAGTAAAATCAGGATTCCTAGGATTTTGTCTTTTCTCCAAGAAGGATTGGAGAAAGGATTGTCAGCTAGTTCCCTAAAAGGACAGATATCTGCTCTGTCTATTTTGCTGCACAAGCGTCTGGCTGTTCCGGACGTTCGGACTTTTTGTCAGGCTTTAGCTAGAATTAAGCCTGTGTTTAAACCTGTTGCTCCGCCATGGAGTCTAAATTTGGTTTTTAGAGTTCTTCAGGGGGTTCCGTTTGAACCCATGCATTCCATAGATATTAAGCTTTTATCTTGGAAAGTTTTGTTCCTAGTTGCTATCTCTTCATCTCGAAGAGTTTCTGAACTATCTGCATTACAATGTGACTCACCTTATCTTGTGTTCCATGCTGATGCCTGTGTTCCAAGCCTGGGTTCCTACCTAAGGTTGTTACTAACAGGAATATCAATCAGAAAATTGTCGTTCCTTCTTGTAAGAAGGAACGTCTGTTGCACAACTTGGACGTGGTTCGTGCTTTGAAATTTTATTTGCCAGCAACCAAAGATTTTCGTCAAACATCTTCTTTGTTTGTTGTCTATTCTGGAAAGCGTAGGGGTCAAAAGGCTACGGCTACCTCTTTCCTTTTGGCTGAAAAGCATAATCCGTTTGGCTTATGAGACTGCTGGATAGCAGCCTCCTGAAAGGATTGCAGCTCATTCTACTAAAGCGGTAGCTTCCACATGGGCTTTTAAAAATGATGCTTCTGTTGAACAGATTTGTAAGACTGCGACTTGGTCTTCGCTCCATACCTTTTCAAAATTTTACAAACTTGATACTTTTGCTTCTTCGGAGGCTATTTTTGGGAGAGAGGTTTTGCAAGCAGTGGTGCCTTCCGTTTAGGTTCCTGTCTTGTCCCTCCCTTCATCCGTGTCCTAAAGCTTTGGTATTGGTATCTCACAAGTAAGGATGAATCCGTGGACTCGGTACATCATGCAAAAGAAAACAAAATTTATGCTTACCTGATAAATTTCTTTCTTTTGCGATGTACCGAGTCCACGGCCCGCCCTGTCTATTCAAGACAGATAGTATTTTTTTATTAAAAACTTCAGTCACCTCTGCACCTTATAGTTTCTCCTTTTTCTTCCTTGGCCTTCGGTCGAATGACTGGGGGTGGAGTTAAGGGGGGAGCTATATAGACAGCTCTGCTGTGGTGCTCTCTTTGCCACTTCCTGTTATGAAGGATAATATCCCACAAGTAAGGATGAATCCGTGGACTCGGTACATCATGCAAAAGAAAGAAATTTATCAGGTAAGCATAAATTGTTTTTAAACCACCTGTGATTACTCCTGAGCTTTTTCCTGTTCCAGATGCGGTTTCTGATTTGATTGCTAAGGAATGGTCTAAGCCTGGTGCTTTTTTTAATCCTTCTTCTAGGTTTAAGAAGTTATATCCTTTACTAGTGGCTAATTTGGAGTTTTTGGAAAAAGTTCCTAAGGTTGATGGGGCTATTTCTACTCTTGCCAAACGTACTACTATTCCTATGGAAGATAGTACTTCTTTTAAGGATCCTTTTAGATAGTAAAATTTAATTTTATCTAAGGAAAGCTTATTTGCATTCTGGCTATATTCTCAGGCCTGCCATTTCTATGGCTGATGTTGCGGCTGCATCAACTTTTTGGTTGGATAGCTTAGCACATCAGGAAACAGTTCCTGATTTATCTAGCATTGTTCGTTAAACATGCTAATTTATCTGTGATGCTATTTTTGATATAGTCAAGATTAATGTTAAATCTATGTCTTTAGCTATTCTGACTAGAAGAGCTTTATGGCTTAAATCATAGAAAGCTGACATGGTATCTAAATCTAGATTACTCTCTCTTTCTTTCCAGGGTAATCATTTATTTGGTTCTCAGTTGGACTATCACTGGGGGGAAGGGAGTTTTCTTGCCCCAAGATAAAGTCTAAAGGTATATCTAAAGCTTCTAATCGTTTTCATTCCTTTCGTCAGAATAGAGAACAGAAAAACACTCCTTTCCCTAAGGACTCTGGCTCCATTTGGAAGCGATCTTCAAGTTGGAATAAATCCAAGCCTTATAAAAAGCCAAAGCCAGCCCCCAAGACAGCATGAAGGTGCGGCTCTCAAACCAGTTCAACTGGTGGGGGGCAGATTAAAATTATTACAAAAAATTTGGGCAGATTCTGTTCAGAATCAGTGGATTCAGAGCATTGTTTCTCAAGGGTATCGAATAGGTTTCAAAACAAGACCACCTGTGAGAAAATTCTTTCTCATGTTCCAACAAATCCTGTGAAAGCTCAGGCTTTTCTGAAGTGTTTAGGAACAGGGTCTGGGTTTTTATTCAAATCTATTCATTGTCCCAAAGAGAGAAAATGTATTCAGACCAGTTCTGGATCTGAAGTTTTTGAATTGTTTTGTAAGGGTCCCAACTTTCAAGATGGTGACTAAGGGCTATTCTACCTTTTGTTCAGCAAGGTTATTACATGTCCGCAATAGACTTACAGGACGCTTATCTTCACATTCCAATTCATTCAGATCACTATCGGTTTCTGAGATTCTCTTTTCTAGACGAGCATTACCAATTTGTTGCTCTTCCATTTGGCCTAGCAACAGCTCCAAGAATCTTTTCGAAGGTTCTCGGTGCCCTTCTATCTGTAATCAGAGAGCAGGGTATTGTGGCGTTTCCTTATTTGGACGATATCTTGGTACTGGCTCAATCTTTTCATTTAGCAGAATCTCACACAAATCGACTAGTGTTGTTTATTCAAAGACATGGTTGGAGGATCAATTTACCAAAGAGTTTCTTGATTCCTCAGACAAGTGTCACCTTTTTAGGTTTCCAGATAGATTGTGTCCATGACCCTGTCTTTAACAGACAAGAGATGAATGAAATTGGTTTCAGCCTGTTGAAACCTTCAGTCTCGATTATTCCCTTCAGTGGCTATGTGCATGAAAGTTTTAGGTCTCATGACTGCAGCATCGGACGCGATCCCCTTTGCTCGTTTTCATATGAGACCTCTGCAGCTTTGCAAGTTGAATCAATGGTGCAGGGATTATACTCGGATATCACAATTGATATTCTTAAATCCCAGCATTCTTCTCTCTCTGACTTGGTGGTTAGACACTCATCGTATTATTCAAGGGTCCTCTTTTGTTCGTCCTTCCTGGACTGTAGTCTCAACAGATGCAAGTCTTTCAGGTTGGGGAGCTTTTTTAGGATCTCTTGACAGCACAAGGGGTTTGGAATCCTCTAGAGGCGAGGTTACCAATCAATATCTTAGACTCCTTGCTATTTTCAGGGCTCTTCAGGCTTGTCCTCTACTGAAGAGAGAACTTTTCATTCGCTTTTAGACAGACAATATCACAACTGTGGCATATGTCAATCATCATAGAGGGACTAGCAGTTCTTTAGCAATGAAAGAAGTATCACAGATACTTTCTTGGGCGGAATCCATCTCTTGTCTAATTTCTGCTATTCATATTCCAGGTATAGACAATTGGGAAGCGGATTATCTCAGCCGTCAGACTTTGCATCCGGGGGAGTGGTGTCTCCATCCAATTTTTTTTTCAGATAGTACAGATGTGGGGTCTTCCAGAAATAGATTTGATGGCTTCCCATCTAAACAGGAAACTTCCCAGATACCTTTCCAGGTCCAGGGATCCTCAGGCGGAGATGGTGGATGCGTTGGCAGTCCCTTGGTCTTACCAACTTGCTTATATTTTTCTGCCTCCTAGTTCTTCTTCCAAGGGTGATCTCCAAGATCATAATGGAACAATCGCATGTGTTTCTGATAGCAGCAGCATGGCCTCACAGGTTTTGGTATGCAGATCTTGTCCGAATGTCCAGTTTCCAACCTTAGTCACTTTCTTTAAGGCCAGACCTTCTGTCTCAGGGGCCGTTTTTCCATCAGGATCTCAAATCTCTAAATTTGAAGGTATGGAAATTGAACGTTAAGTGCTTAGTCATAGAGGTTTCTCTGACTCAGTGATTAAAGTGAAAGTAAAGTTTTAGCCTAATCAATCAGATTTTCATATTATATTATGCCAAACATTATAGTCTCTAAGTTTATTATTTTGAAAAAACAATCCCAAATGAAATAACATTTACTTTGACCGTCTTTTTGCAGCTTCCTCCTCCCACTCGCTTTCTTCCTGTTTTCTATCTGTTGCGCTCCCAACCCCTGTTTGCGTTAGTAAGCGTGCGCGATTGTTAAAACTATGCGCGTGCGCAATTTCGCATCTTCGCTACATTATATCTGGTTTAGAATGATGACGATCGTTGTTTGCTAGTGCGCATGTGGCTTGTGTGCACGCGCAAATAGACTGACAGCCATATTAAGACTTCACGCATGCACTATGTAACAAGTGGGAGTAGATTAGTTCGTCTTAGACGCCAATGGGGGAACCAATCCGTTAGATACGGATCAAATCGTCACAACTACCCAAATTTTTTTTTTTTATGCAGGTGGAGGGATAAGGTTAGTTTACGGAACGATTGAAATATAAATAACAAATGTCAGAAAAAGATTTTTAAAAAATGATGAATTAAAGTTCAGTTTATTTTATGATTACTTTGCAGTGATAACGAGATAATAGGTTAACTTTACTTTCACTTTAATACTATGCTACAGGCTCGTAAGTCTGTTTCAAGGAAGATTTATTATCTGGTTTGGAAAACCTATATTTCATGGTGGTGTTCTCATAAATTCTCTTGGCATTCTTTTAGAATTCCTAGAATTTTACAGTTTCTTCAGGATGGTTTGGATAAAGGTTTGTCTGCAAGTACTTTGAAGGGACAAATCTCTGCTTTTTCTGTTTTATTTCATAGAAAGATTGCTAAACTTTCTGATATTCACGGTTTGGTTCATGCTTTCATCCGTATTAAGCCTGTTATTAAGTCTATTTCTCCTCCATCGAGTCTTAATTTGGTTTTGAAGGTTTTGCAGGCTCCTCCTTTTGAGCTTATGCATTCTTTGGATATTAAACTATTTTCTTGGAAAGTATTGTTCCCTTTGGCTATCAATTTTGCTAGAAGAGTTTCTGAAATTGTCTGCTCTCTTGTGAGTCTCCTTTTTCTGATTTTCCATCAGGATAAAGCTGTTCTGCGGACTTTGTTTAAATTTCTTCCTAAGGTTGTGAATTATAACATTAGTAGGGAAATTGTTGTTCCTTCCTTGTGTCTGAATCCTAATAATTCTCTTGAAAAATCATTACTCTTTGGATGTGGTAAGGGCTTTGAAATACTATGTTGAGGCTACTAAGGATTTCAGGAAGACTTCTAGTCTATTTGTTGTCTTTTCTGGTTCTCGGAAAGTTCAGAAAGCCTCTGCCATTTCTTTGGCATCTTGGTTAAAGCTTTTGATTCACAAGGCTTATTTGGAGGCATGACGGTCTCCGCCTCAGAATTACAGCTCATTCTACTAGATTAGTTGCCACTTCTTGGGCTTTTAAGAATGAAGCTTCAGTTGATCAGATTTGCAAAACAGCAACTTGTTCTTCTTTGCATACATTTACTAAATTTTACTATTTTGATGTTATTGCTTCTTCAGAAGCAGTCTTTGGAAGAAAAGTTCTTCAGGCAGCTGTCTCAGTTTGATTCTTCTGTTTATAAGAAACTTATTTTTTGGATTTAATTTCTCAGCGGAAATAGCTGTTTTTATTTTCGCTCTCGCTCTCTCTTCTTCTGTGGACTTCCACATCTTGGGTATTTTATCCCATACGTCACTAGCTCATGGACTCTTGCCATTATGAAAGAAATGAATTTATCAGGCAAGTTCTTACATAAATTATGTTTTTATTCTAATAACCCTGTTAGTTGCAGCATCATTTTCCCCCTTTTGGCTATATGCTAATTTGAAGTATGCTAACCAGCTGTTTCATATTAAAAGCAGCTCTAATTTGCACTCATAGTTTAATTTAGGGATGTGCATTCTGCATTTGTTGATACAAACGAATGCTGACTCTGGTCTCAGCATTCGGCTCTTTTTAGACCCAGATATATTTATTTAATAGTGCAACTTGAGATATATTACACAAATATATCTGGCTCCGAAAAGGGCCGAATGCTGTGACCTGCTTTTCAACTGTATACAATCTATCACTATATTAACAAGAACTGAAAAATGTGATGCTTGGTGGGGGGGGGGGGGGGGGGGAGGGAAAGCAGGAGTGTACCCTTCACAAACAGCAGGTGATAATGGCTGCTGTTAGGGACCATAGCAAAGTATTAAAGGGACAGTCAACACCAGAATTTTTGTTTTAAAAGATAGATACTCCCTTTTATTACCCATTTCCCAGTTTTGCATAACCAACACAGTTATATTAAAGTAAATGTCAATCCTAGTGTTTTACATATGCTAGGATTGACTATTGAAACGAATAAAGGGGGCTTTCATTCATGAAGTATAATAATTTAACGCACGGCTATAGGCTAAGAGGTGAAAACGTCACCTCGTAGCAAAAAAATTTTTTAGCCGTGGGCTGCTGTAGCAGCTAAGAACGGCTATCGATTGAAACAAATAAAGGAGCTATCTACATGAAGTATCATATACTTCCTGAATCAGTCCCCTTTGTTTCAATAGTCAATCCTAGCATTTGTAAAACGCTAGGGTTGACTTTCACTTTAATGTACCTTTCTTCTGTTATGTGTGATCAGTCCACGGGTCATCATTACTTCTGGGATATAACTCCTCCCCAACAGGAAATGCAAGAGGATTCACCCAGCAGAGCTGCATATAGCTCCTCCCCTCTACGTCAGTCCCAGTCATTCTCTTGCACCCAACGACTAGATAGGATGTGTGAGAGGACTATGGTGATTATACTTAGTTTTTATGACTTCAATCAAAAGTTTGTTATTTTACAATAGCACCGGAGCGTGTTATTACTTCTCTGGCAGAGTTTGAGGAAGAATCTACCAGAGTTTTTTTACTATGATTTTAACCGGAGTAGTTAAGATCATATTGCTGTTCTCGGCCATCTGAGGGAGGTAAAAGCTTCAGATCAGGGGACAGCGGGCAGATGAATCTGCATTGAGGTATGTAGCAGTTTTTATTTTCTGAATGGAATTGATGAGAAAATCCTGCCATACCGTTATAATGACATGCATGTATACACTTCAGTATTCTGGGGATGGTATTTCACCGGAACTACTCTGTTAAAAGTCACTAATCCTTTTAATAAGTATTTATCATGTTAAACGTTTTTGCTGGAATGTAGAATCGTTTACATTTCTGAGGTACTGAGTGAATAAATATTTGGGCATTATTTTCCACTTGGCAGTTGTTTGCTTTTAATTGTGACAGTTTCGTTTCTCTTCACTGCTGTGTGTGAGGGGGAGGGGCCGTTTTTGGCGCTCTTTGCTACGCATCAAAAATTTCCAGTCAGCTACTCTTATATTTCCTGCATGATCCGGTTCATCTCTGACAGATCTCAGGGGTCTTCAAACTTCTTTGGAGGGAGGTAGATTCTCTCAGCAGAGCTGTGAGAATTTTATATTGACTGTGAATAAAAACGTTGCTCTGTAATTTTTTATGTCAAATTTAATTATTGTTATTTTACTAATGGGAACAAACCTTTACTAAAAGTTGTGTTGTTTTAAAGTTTGATGCTATAACTGTTTTTTCAGTTCATTATTTCAACTGTCATTTAATCGTTTAGTACCTCTTTGAGGCACAGTACGTTTTTGCTAAAAAAGATTATAACCAAGTTGCAAGTTTATTGCTAGTGTGTTAAACATGTCTGACTCAGAGGAAGATATCTGTGTCATTTGTTCCAATGCCAAGGTGGAGCCCAATAGAAATTTATGTACTAACTGTATTGATGCTACTTTAAATAAAAGTCAATCTGTACAATTTGAACAAATTTCACCAAACAGCGAGGGGAGAGTTATGCCGACTAACTCGCCTCGCGCGGCAGTACCTGCATCTCCCGCCCGGGAGGTGCGTGATATTATGGCGCCTAGTACATCTGGGCGGCCATTACAGATAACATTACAAGATATGGCTACTGTTATGACTGAAGTTTTGTCTAAATTACCAGAACTAAGAGGCAAGCGTGATCACTCTGGGGTGAGAACAGAGTGCGCTGACAATACTAGGGCCATGTCTGATACTGCGTCACAGCTTGCAGAGCATGAGGACGGAGAGCTTCATTCTGTGGGTGACGGTTCTGATCCAAACAGATTGGATTCAGATATTTCAAATTTTAAATTTAAATTGGAGAACCTCCGTGTATTACTAGGGGAGGTTTTAGCAGCTCTCAATGATTGTAACACCGTTGCAATACCAGAGAAATTGTGTAGGTTGGATAAATACTTTGCGGTACCGGCGAGTACTGACGTTTTTCCTATACCTAAGAGACTAACTGAAATTGTTACTAAGGAGTGGGATAGACCCGGTGTGCCGTTCTCACCCCCTCCAATATTTAGAAAGATGTTTCCAATAGACGCCACCACTCGGGACTTATGGCAAACGGTCCCTAAGGTGGAGGGAGCAGTTTCTACTTTAGCTAAGCGTACCACTATCCCGGTGGAGGATAGCTGTGCTTTTTCAGATCCAATGGATAAAAAATTAGAGGGTTACCTTAAGAAAATGTTTGTTCAACAAGGTTTTATATTGCAACCCCTTGCATGTATCGCGCCGATTACGGCTGCGGCAGCATTTTGGATTGAGTCTCTGGAAGAGAACCTTAGTTCATCTACGCTAGACGACATTACGGACAGGCTTAGAGTCCTTAAACTAGCTAATTCATTCATTTCGGAGGCCGTAGTACATTTAACCAAACTTACGGCTAAGAACTCAGGATTCGCCATCCAGGCACGTAGGGCGCTGTGGCTAAAATCCTGGTCAGCTGATGTTACTTCTAAGTCCAAATTACTTAATATACCTTTCAAGGGGCAGTCTTTATTTGGGCCCGGTTTGAAAGAAATTATCGCTGACATTACAGGAGGTAAGGGCCACGCCCTACCTCAAGACAAAGCCAAAGCTAAGGCTAGACAGTCTAATTTTCGTCCCTTTCGGAATTTCAAAACAGGAGCAGCATCAACCTCCACTGCACCAAAACAGGAGGGAGCTGTTGCTCGTTACAGGCAAGGCTGGAAACCTAACCAGTCCTGGAACAAGGGCAAGCAGGCCAGGAAACCTGCTGCTGCCCCAAAGACAGCATGAACCGAGAGCCCTCGATCCGGGACCGGATCTAGTGGGGGGCAGACTTTCTCTCTTCGCCCAGGCCTGGGCAAGAGATGTTCAGGATCCCTGGGCGCTAGAGATCATATCTCAGGGATACCTTCTAGACTTCAAATTATCTCCCCCAAGAGGGAGATTTCATCTGTCAAGGTTGTCAACAAACCAGATAAAGAAAGAAGCGTTTCTACGCTGTGTACAAGATCTGTTATTAATGGGAGTGATCCATCCGGTTCCGCGGTCGGAACAAGGACAAGGGTTCTACTCAAACCTGTTTGTGGTTCCCAAAAAAGAGGGAACTTTCAGGCCAATCTTAGATTTAAAGATTCTAAACAAATTCCTAAGAGTTCCATCGTTCAAAATGGAAACTATTCGGACAATCTTACCCATGATCCAAAAGGGTCAGTACATGACCACAGTGGATTTAAAAGATGCTTACCTTCACATACCGATTCACAAAGATCATCACCGGTATCTAAGGTTTGCCTTCTTAGACAGGCACTACCAGTTTGTAGCTCTTCCATTCGGATTGGCTACGGCTCCAAGAATCTTCACAAAGGTTCTGGGTGCCCTTCTGGCGGTACTAAGACCGCGAGGGATTTCGGTAGCTCCGTATCTAGACGACATTCTAATACAAGCTTCAAGCTTTCAAACTGCCAAGTCTCATACAGAGTTAGTTCTGGCATTTCTAAGGTCGCATGGATGGAAAGTGAACGAAAAGAAGAGTTCTCTTTTTCCTCTCACAAGAGTTCCATTCTTGGGGACTCTTATAGATTCTGTAGAAATGAAGATTTACCTGACAGAAGACAGGTTAACAAAGCTTCTAAATGCATGCCGTGTCCTTCATTCCATTCAACACCCGTCAGTAGCTCAATGCATGGAGGTGATCGGCTTAATGGTAGCGGCAATGGACATAGTACCTTTTGCACGCCTACACCTCAGACCGCTGCAATTGTGCATGCTAAGTCAGTGGAATGGGGATTACTCAGATTTGTCCCCTACTCTGAATCTGAATCAAGAGACCAGAAATTCTCTTCTATGGTGGCTTTATCGGCCACACCTGTCCAGGGGGATGCCATTCAGCAGGCCAGACTGGACAATTGTAACAACAGACGCCAGCCTACTAGGTTGGGGCGCTGTCTGGAATTCTCTGAAGGCTCAGGGACTATGGAATCAGGAGGAGAGTCTCCTTCCAATAAACATTCTGGAATTAAAAGCAGCAGTTCTCAATGCCCTTCTGGCTTGGCCCCAATTAACAACTCGGGGGTTCATCAGGTTTCAGTCGGACAACATCACGACTGTAGCTTACATCAACCATCAGGGAGGGACAAGAAGCTCCCTAGCAATGATGGAAGTATCAAAGATAATTCGCTGGGCAGAGTCTCACTCTTGCCACCTGTCAGCAATCCACATCCCGGGAGTGGAGAACTGGGAGGCGGATTTTTTGAGTCGCCAGACTTTTCATCCGGGGGAGTGGGGACTTCATCCGGAGGTCTTTGCCCAAATACTTCGACGTTGGGGCAAACCAGAGATAGATCTCATGGCGTCTCGCCAGAACGCCAAACTTCCTCACTACGGGTCCAGATCCAGGGATCCGGGAGCGGTTCTGATAGATGCTTTGACAGCACCTTGGAACTTCGGGATGGCTTATGTGTTTCCACCCTTCCCGCTGCTTCCTCGATTGATTGCCAAAATCAAACAGGAGAGAGCATCAGTGATTCTAATAGCGCCTGCATGGCCACGCAGGACTTGGTATGCAGATCTAGTGGACATGTCATCCTGTCCGCCTTGGTCTCTACCTCTAAGACAGGACCTTCTGATACAGGGTCCATTCAAACATCAAAATCTAACTTCTCTGAAGCTGACTGCTTGGAAATTGAACGCTTGATTTTATCAAAACGTGGTTTTTCTGAGTCGGTTATTGATACCCTGATACAGGCTAGGAAGCCTGTTACCAGAAAGATTTACCATAAAATATGGCGTAAATACCTATACTGGTGCGAATCCAAACGTTACTCCTGGAGTAAGGTTAGGATCCCTAGGATATTGTCCTTTCTACAAGAAGGTTTAGAAAAGGGTTTATCAGCTAGTTCATTAAAGGGACAGATTTCAGCTCTGTCCATCTTGTTACACAGGCGTCTGTCAGAAAATCCAGACGTCCAGGCCTTTTGTCAGGCTTTAGCTAGGATCAAGCCTGTGTTTAAAGCTGTTGCTCCGCCATGGAGTTTAAACTTAGTTCTTAACGTTTTACAGGGTGTTCCGTTTGAACCCCTTCATTCCATTGATATAAAATTGTTATCTTGGAAAGTTCTGTTTTTAATGGCTATTTCCTCGGCTCGAAGAGTCTCTGAGTTATCAGCCTTACATTGTGATTCTCCTTATCTGATTTTTCACTCAGACAAGGTAGTTCTGCGTACTAAACCTGGGTTCTTACCTAAGGTAGTCACTAACAGGAATATCAATCAAGAGATTGTTGTTCCATCCTTGTGTCCAAATCCTTCTTCAAAGAAGGAACGTCTTCTACACAATCTGGATGTAGTTCGTGCCCTCAAGTTCTACTTGCAGGCAACTAAAGATTTTCGCCAAACTTCTTCCCTGTTTGTCGTTTATTCTGGACAGAGGAGAGGTCAAAAAGCTTCTGCTACCTCTCTCTCTTTTTGGCTTCGTAGCATAATACGTTTAGCCTATGAGACTGCTGGACAGCAGCCTCCTGAAAGAATTACAGCTCACTCCACTAGAGCTGTGGCTTCCACTTGGGCCTTTAAGAATGAGGCCTCTGTTGAACAGATTTGCAAGGCTGCAACTTGGTCTTCGCTTCATACTTTTTCCAAATTTTACAAATTTGATACTTTTGCTTCTTCGGAGGCTATTTTTGGGAGAAAGGTTCTTCAGGCAGTGGTTCCTTCTGTATAATGAGTCTGCCTATCCCTCCCGTCATCCGTGTACTTTTGCTTTGGTATTGGTATCCCAGAAGTAATGATGACCCGTGGACTGATCACACATAACAGAAGAAAACATAATTTATGCTTACCTGATAAATTCCTTTCTTCTGTTGTGTGATCAGTCCACGGCCCGCCCTGTTTTAAGGCAGGTAAATATCTTTTAAATTATACTCCAGTCACCACTTCACCCTTGGTTACTCCTTTCTCGTTGATTCTTGGTCGAATGACTGGGACTGACGTAGAGGGGAGGAGCTATATGCAGCTCTGCTGGGTGAATCCTCTTGCATTTCCTGTTGGGGAGGAGTTATATCCCAGAAGTAATGATGACCCGTGGACTGATCACACAACAGAAGAAAGGAATTTATCAGGTAAGCATAAATTATGTTTTTACCTCTGTGATTAACTTGTATCTTCTGACAGCCCCCTGATCACATGACATTTTATTTATCTATTGACTTTTATTATAGCCAATTAGTGCAGTGCATGCCACAATCCACGGGCGTGATCACAATGTTATCTATATGGTTTACATGAACTAGCTCTCCCCTGTTGTGAAAAGCAAAAAAAAAAAAAAAAGCATGTGATAAGAGGCGGCCTTCAAGGGCTTAGAAATTAGCATATGAGCCTACCTAGGTTTAGCTTTCAAATAAGAATACCAAGAGAACAAAGCAAAATTGGTGATAAAAGTAAATTGGAAAGTTCTTTAAAACTGCATGCCCTATTTGAAACATGAAAGCCTTGATTGTCCCTTCATGTAGGCATGGGATTATGTGCCTTTCAGTACCAAACGAATGCTGAAGAAGGCAGCCGCAAGCTGCATTCGCAAATTTTCAGAGCCGGAATTATTCTTGTGAAAAGTTCCAAACACTAAGATCTAGATTTCCACAGATCTTAGTGTGTTGCACTTTCACAAGAATGAATTTGGTTTGAAAATTGACAAATGTGGCTTGCAACCTACATGTTCGGCATTCATTTAATACCGAAATGTATGTATGCACATGCCTAGTATCAAGCTGCGTGGGGAGGAGAAACAAGATATCAGGACTAATTAATGGAAAGTTTGTTTTTTAACTGCTTGTAGCTGCTGATTTTTTTTTTGTTTTAATGTCAATGATGAATTTCATATGTACACAATTCTCGATCAAAATATTGTAATTTTATTTTTGGGTACACTCCCTTTTTAAGCTGCATTCTGCCTCTCCTGAGCATGAGCAAAATAGACTTGCTGTGTCTCCAGCATTATCTAAATAGTAAATAAGCTTGTTACCCTAAAAAAACCTATGACCTCAAGCTAGGTTATCCTTTGTCTAGAGACCCCAGCCCCCTTGTAGGGCTTTGACAGGAAGTAATGGACACTGCACATTTTAAATGAGATTTATTTTAAGTATAACCCACTGCTTTTAGTGTTTTTTTTTTTTTTTTTTTTTTTTTTTTTTTTTCATTGCTGTAATTTAAAAAAAAAAAAAAAAAAAACCTCTTAGATCTCTTTTAAACCTTTTTAATAACCTGAATCAGGTCTTAACTACCTTAACAGATTAGTACCCAGTCTCTTTGATTAATGGGATTATACTCCAGAATTTTTATTTTTAAAACAGATAGATAATCCCTTTTTATTACCCATTCCCCAATTTTGAATAACTAACATGGTTATATCAATGCCCTCTCAAAAGTAACTCCATAGGTCCTCTAGCTGTGAAAACTGTCAAATGCATTCAGATAAGAGGTGGCCTTCAAGGGCTTAGAAATTAGCATATGAGCCTACCTAGGTTTAGCTTACTTTTCATTTTGACTAGACTCTCCCTTTAACTGCACATGTGCAAACACTTCATGCCATATATATGTATTAGTTTGTTATTGGGTAGCAAGGGTACTTTTTGTTCTGGGGACTTCATTTGGCAAAATAAAGCAGCATTATTCATTGCAAAATTATTTTCTGATATGACTGGACTAGGGCTGCAACAATCGGTAAGATTGATCATAAAAATAGTTGTCAAAGAATCTCATTATCAATTAGGTGGTCAGCGATTAGTTGGTTAATTGCACAGCCCCAGCTGCTTCAATCCGATGAACTCCTGCACATGGTATTGTGCAAACATTTTTTTATTTTATTTTTTTCTATCTGATTAATCGGATAGAAAAAAGATAAATAAATTCAATTTTTTTTTTGCACAATCATAGTTGCAGTAGATCATAAGATTAAGGCAGCTGGTGCTGTGCAACTGACTAACTAATCGCTGACCACCTAATTGATAATGAGATTTGTTGACATCTATTTTTATGATCAAACTTACTGATTAGTTGTTGCAGCCCTAGACTGGACATTATCAGGCAGCTTACAATTTGTATTTAAAGGGATAGTCTAGACCCAATATTTTTTTTGTTACATACCAGAAAAGCATCCTGTAACTGGTCTTATAAGCTTGTAAGAAGTACATGAAACATTTAAAATATTCATTGTTGGTGGCAAAAATATCCGCCAAGCTCTGCCCACCTATTAAATCTATATTTTGCTATGTTAAGTTTCTCCAATCACGATCAACTTGTAAATAAAACTTTCTACGTGCACTTCTAAACTGTCGTACAAGTAAACAGCTAACTCCTTAAGAAGAAAGCTTTGGACAGAGCTTGGTGGCCATTTTCTGCTGACAATGATTGTTTAGAAGTTTCATGTATTTCTTACAGGTATATATGTGGAACTCGTTGCAAGATGTATGTTGTGAGGAATTAAACCTTTCAACGTCCCAATAGGAAGGGGTGTGTGGTCATGATGGGGTTAATAGCACTAAGCCACTGGTTTCCTAAGATCTTGTAAACTCTACAAATGACCTTAGAGGGACACCAAATTAACCCCCAAATCCTGTCCACACCAACCCAGTTTAATACTCACTGCCAATACCAAAACTTTTAAATAAAATGGGGTGTCTTGGAACCCCAATAATAGTTCACACAAAATTAACAATTCTGTAACGTGCCTTTAACCTTGTCTCTTCAGAGTGTGAATTCAGATATTAGAGCCCAAAGACAGAATGAGATTTTCTATGTGTTTAATAGCAAAAATACCAATACAGGTTACACAGTGCCAAATTATAAAGACATTTGAAATAATAAACCTATATGTGCAATGTTGCATTTCTTTAAAATAAAATAGGACATAAAAAATACAAACACAATTTCTCCTGTTAAGTGTGGTCAGTCCACGGGTCATCATTACTTCTGGGATATTAACTCCTCCCCAACAGGAAGTGCAAGAGGATTCACCCAGCAGAGCTGCTATATAGCTCCTCCCCTCTACGTCACCCCCAGTCATTCTCTTGCACCCAACGAATAGATAGGATGTGTGAGAGGACTGTGGTGATTATACTTAGTTTTATACCTTCAATCAAAAGTTTGTTATTTTATAATAGCACCGGAGTGTTATTCCTTCTCTGGTAGAATTTGAAGAAGAATCTCCCTGATTTTTTTTTTCTATGATTTTAGCCGGCGTAGTTAAGATCATATTGCTGTTTCTCGGCCATCTGAGGAGAGGTAAACTTCAGATCAGGGGACAGCGGGCAGATTAATCTGCAAGAGGTATGTAGCAGCTTATTATTTTCTGACAATGGAATTGATGAGAAAATTCTGCCATACCGATATAATGTAAACTCGGCCTTAAATGCAGTAGCAGCAACTGGTATCAGGCTGTCATGTATGTATATTTTACACTTCAGTATTCTGGGGAATGGCACTTCACTGGAATTATACTGTATGCATAAGACTTTAGCCTATTTTGCAGGGACTAGCAACAGGCTTTTTAATAACACTTAATTTATTTATGTTAAACGTTTTTTGCTGGCATGTAAAATCGTTTAATTTTCTGAGGTACTGGGTGAAAAAATGTTTTGGGCACTATTTTTTTCCACTTGGCAGTCGTTTTTATTTAATTTATGACTGTTTACTGATCTCTCTCACTGTTGTGTATGAGGGGGAGGGGCCTTTTTTGGCGCTTTTGCTACGCATCAAAAAATTCAGTCAGAAGTTTATTGTCTTCCCTGCATGATCCGGTTCATCTCTACAGAACTCAGGGGTCTTCAAAACTTGTTTTGAGGGAGGTAATCACTCACAGCAGAGCTGTGAGATTGTAGTTGACTGTGATAAACGTTTATTTCTGTATTTTTTTTTTCTGCTATCAGGGTTAGTTATCCTTTGCTAATGGGAGCAATCCTTTGCTAAAAGTGTGTTTTTTTACAAAGATTTGATGCTATAACTTTTCAGTTTATCAATTTTCAACTGTCATAACTTTTTCTGTGCTTCTTATAGGCACAGTACGTTTTCATATTATAGTAAATTACTTGAAAAGTATTTCCAAGTTGCTAGTTTATTTGCTAGTGTGTTAAACATGTCTGATTCAGAGGAAGATATCTGTGCTATATGTGCTAAAGCCAAAGTGGAGCCCAATAGAAATTTATGTACTAACTGTATTGATGCTACTTTAAATAAAAGTCAATCTGTACAAATTGAACATATTTCACCAAACGAGGGGAGAGTTATGCCGACTAACTCGCCTCACGTGTCAGTACCTGCATCTCCCGCTCGGGAGGTGCGTGATATTGTAGCGCCGAGTACATCTGGGCGGCCATTATAAATCACATTACAGCAGAGCTTTCCAAACTTTTCATGTTGGTGACACACTTTTTAGACCTATATAATTTTGCGACACAGTAATTCAGTTGTACTAGCAAAAAGGAGGTTAAACTAACTTGTTTTAAGAGATACGGACACATACATAAATTATATAATAATGAAATGTATTTACAAGTAACAGTATTTATGTGCAAGAATGGGAAAAAAAGTTTAATAACACCAATAGCTACTTGATATTTTAATGGGATGTATGAGGTTGATGGGATAAACACAATTTCTGAATATTTGGTGGAATATTAGATAAAGACACTCGCATTTCATCATCAAGCATTTTTAAGCTTCCACTTCCTATCCATATATCAAGAGCAGGAGCAGCAATGCACTACTGGGAGCTAGCTGCAAAAAAAACCAAAACACTTTGACTTCTGACTTCAGCTCAGCGTTTAAGCTGCCGCCCTCAGAGCTCGGTGAGTCTGATTGACTACTGCCCGCGCTGTAAACACACTGCTGTTCCACTCACTGACTACACATGCAGTCACAAGCCAATTAATTAGACTACACGTGCAGTCAGGAGCCAATGTGCCGCCAATGGGAATAGTTTCAGTTCCCACTGAGCTGCGCCAATAGGTTAAGATGATCTGTGTCTAGGGTTGCCACCTGTCCCGGTCTCACCGGGACAGTCCCGGTCTGGGACTGTATGTCCCGTGTCCCGGAACTAGCCTCCAATGTCCCGGCCTGCCCAGCTACCTGTCACTCACGCAACATTTTTTTTTTAAACTTAGGTGGCCTTGTTAGTTGTGAGTCTGACATGTGTGAGTAAGTGTACTGGGCGCCTCCCCCCCATACTGTGAGTACAGCACAGGAAGTGATGAATGGCTCGGTACTGGCCTGGTGGGTAACTGACATCGGTGACTGAGTCCAGCCTGCTGCCTGCCTAGTACTGATCTGTTGTCCATGCAATGCAAGCCTGTCAGACTGTCTGCGGCAGGAGAGCCCGGGCCGGGAGGAGCTGAAGCTGCAGCTAAATATGTGAAAGACTTTAGGCTGTCGGTGCAGACAGAGGTTAGAGAGGCAGCGCGGAGTTGGTGAGCTGGGGGCGTCCTGTGTGTAACTGTAAATAGTTACTATATACACAGTCAGTGATATATTGCCTACATAGTGCCCGCAATGCACTGTAAGCACTCCTGCCAAGAACAGCGTGTATCTTACTTTTTCTTTATGTCATTCACGCTGCGCACCCTGTCAGGGACACAAGGGACTAGTAGTACCCCACTATATCATTCCCTCCTTGTCACTGACAGGAAGGGACTTGGACTTGTACCTCCACAATATGACCCTCTGTCATAGGAAGGGATTAGTACCCCACTAACTATATGTATCACCCTCTGTCACTGACAGCAACAGACTTTTGTACCCCACTATATATATATAATATATAAATATATAATATATATATTATATATATTATATATATATATTATATATATAATATATATTATATATATATATATATATATATCTATTATATATATATATATTTATATATATCTATTATATATATATATATATATATAT